>NC_133333.1:256027753-256146550 GCF_042186555.1 Aquarana catesbeiana
CATGCACGAGGCACCCCGCTGTGCTCTCCTACTGGCTCGACGGCAGGGGGAGGAGGGAGCCAAGCCACTGACGTAATGTGCCACAGCCCAGTCTCCCAGAAGTGGGGACAGGATACCTGTCAAAGATATGTCAGGTATCCGCTACACCACCCCCCCTGGAGGTGCCAAATGTGGCCCCTGGAGGGGGGAGGAGACAAATGAGCTGAAGTTCCACTTTTGGGTGTAACTTCACTTTAAAACAGTACAATCTAGTTGCTATACCTCATTGTAACCACTAGATGGCACTGAGTATAATAGCAAATAAGTATGTTCCTCAGTGGCCATATTGGGGTATTTTCCTCATTCACATATTTGGTTTGCGGAGAATAAAGCCGTAGTACGTTTGATTTCATTCTACTTGCACAAAACGAATGTACATACAGTTTTGAAGGGCGAACATTTTATAAATACACCCAAAAGTGTGAATGAGTCTGTGCCGTCTTCTAAAATCCGTCTCTTTTGGAGGAACCAGCCTGCACTATGTAATACCATAAAAGCACAAAGCCTGCTTAGTATTCCTCTCCGAGGCTCGGAAGGCGGACATATTTTATATTAATGTTGTGATTGTTCCATTTTTATTTAAATGGAAGAGGTGACCTTAGTTTTAATCATGGAGTGCAGAGCGATGGGGTCCTCGGCCTTGAACACCAGTGACTCCATTTTATTATATATGCATTATAAGGGACGGCTGCGGGCTTCTCCAGAACATCGGCGAGGTTAAAGCGTACCAGCACATAGATACAACACAACGAGAGATGATAGGGAACTCTTCTGGAAGCAATTTAGCCGAAGCCGCCGATTGGAAGAAAATGTTTCAATCTTCCTCTGCTGGCGATTTGTACGCCTTTGATTTAGAATTATTCAATATCTCGTCTTCATTGCACAACTAATGAGATCTAGGCTTGAAAGTGGCTGGAATCTGACATTATTTCTTAGTTATAGAACAGCAACCCCCCCTCCCCCAGTGCGGGAAGAGTGACTGGAAACCGACTGCGAGAGGCGCTCAGTTTTATTTATTACCATTTACTGACAAAATACGGCCGGGTTGTCTCATTATACTGGGGGGGGGGGACTGCGGCGATTTGTGTAACATCCAAGTAAACCTACAGGGCTGGGGACCCCAAACTTTACAAAGAGCCACATTGTATATTTTAAAAATCAGTTTATAAATATAGAATGATCAATGAATGAAGATATCTCACTTTTTGGAATCTGATTGAGAAAAATCTTCAGTAAAATAAAGCTAATTCCCATCAAAATCCCCCCCTTACATCAAGGTCCTATCAGAGATTCCCCTTCCATCAGAGTTCTTTTACATCAAGGCCCCTATCTAAGTTATCCCTTACCGCAGGGTCCCCATCAGAGTCCCCCTTACATAAAGGCTCCTATCTGAGTCCTCTGTTACATCAGGGTCTCCCATCAGTTTCCCCTTACATCAAGCCCCCCATCACCTCAGGGTCCCCATCAGAGTTACCCCTTACATCGGAGACCACTCCTTACACATCAAGGCCCTTATATGAGTTCACTTTTACATCAGGGTCCCCACCAGAGTTTCCCTTTACATCAATGTACACTCCTTACATTAAGGCCCCCATCAGAGACCCCACTAACATCAAGACCCCCATTTGAGTCCTCCTTTACATCAGGGTCCCCATCAGAGTTTCCATTTACATCAAAGACCACTCCTTACATCAAGGCCCCCATATGAGTCCTTCTTTACATCAGAGTCACCGTCAGAGTTTCCTTTTAAATCACAGTTCCCCCTTACATCCAGGTCCCCATCAGAGTTCCCCCTTACATCCAGGTCCCCATCAGAGTTCCCCCTTACATCCAGGTCCCCATCAGAGTTCCCCCTTACATCCAGGTCCCCATCAGAGTTCCCCCTTACATCCAGGTCCCCATCAGAGTCCCCCCCCTTACATCAGGGTCCCATCAGAGATTCCCCTAACATCACAGTCCACCCCTTAAATCAAGCCCTCCATCTAAGTCCACCCTCACCTCAGTTTCCCCTTACACATCAAGGCCCCCATATGAGTTCTCCTATACATCAATGTACACCTTTTACATCGAGGCCCACATCAGAGTCCCTGCTTACATCATCGGAGTCCCCCATCTAAGTCCTTTACATCCGGGTCCCCATCAGAATTTCCCTTTACATCAGAGACCACTCTTTACATCAAGGCCCCCAGCAGAGTCATTTTTGGGAGCAGGAGGAGTAATCCAATTTGTGCCGTGGCTCCCAAAAATTAAATTAAAGTTCCAGTCTCTTCTTCCATATCAATCTGCCAGGGCAGGCCGGAACTGTCAGGAGCCACAGCCCGGAGGATTACTACTAAGGATGCACCGAAATTTCTGCCACCGAAATATATCGGCCGAAAATGGCCCTTTCGGCAAAAAGCTGAAAGATAATTTTTGCAGATACTGGCGCCGAAAATGGGGAGGGGCCGGGGCAGGCCCCCCCACCCCTGGTCCCGCCTATCAGGGGGGCTTCCTATATCGTTGAAGGGGGGGAGAGCTGCCGCCGCCTGTTTGATTACAGCGTCAGGAACATCACAGCTTTCATTTCAATAGCTGTGTGTTCCCCGCTGCGCGCCATCACATACAGCCTCGTCCCCTTGTCCGGGCACTTTGATAGACAGATCACCCGTCCAATCCTGGGACAGGCGATCTGTCTATCAAAGTTCCACGGACAAATGGGGGGGGGGGGGCTGTATGTGACGGCGCGCAGCGGGGAACACACAGCTATTGAAATGAAAGCTGTGATGTTCCTGACGCTGTAATCAAACAGGCGGCGGCTCTCCTCTCCCTTCACTGGCTACACTACTGGGGACACTGGCTGTACTACTAGGGACACTGGCTGCAATGGGGACACTGGCTGGCTGCATCTGACGGGCACTGGTGAGGCTGCATTGATCTCTTGTATCATGTCCACAGTCTCTGACCATCTCCTGTACCATGTCTGCAGTCTCTGACCATCTCCTGTACCATGTCTGCAGTCTCTGACCATCTCCTGTACCATGTCTGCAGTCTCTGACCATCTCCTGTACCATGTCCCCAGTCTCTGACCATCTCCTGTACCATGTCCCCAGTCTCTAACCATCTCCTGTACCATGTCCCCAGTCTCTGACCATCTCCTGTACCATGTCTGCAATCTCTGATCATCTCCTGTACCATGTCCCCAGTCTCTGACCATCTCTGTACCATGTCTGCAGTCTCTAACCATCTCCTGTACCATGTTCTCAGTCTCTGACCATCTCCTGCACCATGTCCCCAGTCTCTGACCATCTCCTGTACCATGTCTGCAGTCTCTGACCACCTCCTGTACCATGTCAGCAGTCTCTGACCATCTCCTGTACCATGTCCTCAGTCTCTGACCATCTCCTGTACCATGTCCTCAGTCTCTGACCATCTCCTGTACCATGTCCTCAGTCTCTGACCATCTCCTGTACCATCTCTGCAGTCCCTGACCATCTCCTGTACCATGTCCCCAGTCTCTGACCATCTCTGTACCATGTCTGCAGTCTCTAACCATCTCCTGTACCATGTTCTCAGTCTCTGACCATCTCCTGCACCATGTCCCCAGTCTCTGACCATCTCCTGTACCATGTCCTCAGTCTCTGACCATCTCCTGTACCATCTCTGCAGTCCCTGACCATCTCCTGTACCATGTCCTCAGTCTCTGACCATCTCCTGTACCATGTCCTCAGTCTCTGACCATCTCCTGTACCATCTCTGCAGTCTCTGACCATCTCCTGTATCATGTCCTCAGTCTCTGACCATCTCCTGTATTATGTCCTCAGTCTCTGACCATCTCCTGTACCATGTCCCCAGTCGCTGACCATCTCCTGTATAAAAATATTTTTAAAAACAGTCACTTTCGGTATCGGTGTTGTTTCGGTTTTCGGGATCAAGGAAGATTTATTTTCGGTATCGGTTTTGGCACCAAAAAACCCATTCGGTGCATCCCTAATTACTACACCTGCTCCTAAAAATTAGTTAATAGTCCCCCCCTCTGTTGGTGAACTGATGGGGCACAGGAAACTTTAAAGTGGTTGTAAACCTCCCTTTGTTATTTTTACATACAGGTAAGCCATTAAGAAGGTCTATAATAAGGCTTACCTGTAGGTAAAATGAATATCTCCTAAACCTGCAGGGTTCAGGAGATATTCACCTTGCATGCAGCCACTGACATCAGCGCCGCATGCGCTCAGCCCGCAATCAAGGAAGAAAGAACGAGAGAAGATGTCAGCCCTCTCAGAGGTGTGCGGCCGCCGCTGAGAGGGCTTCGTTCTAAGGTACTTCATAATGTGCTAGTATGCAATGCATACTAGCACATTATGCCTTTATCTTGCAAGGCTTTTTTTTTTCTTTTTTTCAGTGGTTTACAACCGCTTCAACTGCTGGAAGCCACAGCTGGCAGGATTATTGTGCGTGCACAAAAAGGTAAAGTACCTCCTCTATGTGGAGTGGATGGGAAAGGGGCCTTATCAAGGAGGATGAATGAGCCCCCATGATTTCTACCAGTGGCCCTGACACCCCGAGTGCTAGGGGCCCATAAGATCTTTGAACATTAGATGAGGGATCTTAGAGAGAAAAGCAGACAGAAACTTTGTCAGGGAAACACCGTTACACGTCACAAACACCTACAGTTACGACATGCAAATAACACATGTGGCCACTAGATGGAGCTAAGTGTCATATATTTAAAGTGTAAGTCCACCTTAAAACTAATATCCCTACATCTACAGACATCCATGATCTAACCCTAACCTATCTAACCCTATGAAGAAAAAAAATCAGTATACATACCTTTTTTGAAGCCGATCCGGCGGCAGAAGCTCTGCAGAGGACACAGCTGACAATGGCTGTGAAATGAATGGGGAATGACGTTACCCATAGACTTACTATGGGGCTTCAGTTGTCGGCTGTGTCCTCTGCAACCGCCTCCACAGCGAAGTCGCGGCTGACAGCTCAGCGTTGGATCAGGTCGGATCGGCTTCAGAAAGGGTATGTGTACTGATTTCTTCTTTACAGGGTTAGATAGGTTAGTGTTAGATCGTGGATGTCTGTAGATGCCGGGATTTTAGTGCTAAGGTGGACTTCTACTTTAACACCAGCTGGTGGCCAAATGTGAATTTTCCATTTTAAATCATTAAAAAAACAATTGACCAGCACAGAAAAAGCCTGATAACATTTGTTGTTTTCTGCCCCATTCACACACAACAAAATGTACATGAACGTTCACTGTGCAAATTGCTGTGCAAATACCACATCCAGCCACTAGATGGAGCTGTTTCATCGGGGCTGCCCTGTGCAAAACCATTACCGACCAGGTAAGTATAACATAACAAAAAAACAAAACACAAGACTTTAGAACCGCTTTAAAGAGGAACTGCAGTCTGCACATAATATGGAATAAAAACATCTTTGCCATTCTGAAGCTTCCCTCCAACCACTTTGCATGTTATTTCATATATACTGCGATTCTGTACTTGCCAAATATGCTGCAGAAATCTCCCTCCGCTGAGTCTGGCTGCAGCCATTTTAACTGTGGGCAGCTGAAGCTGCTGCTGCTGCCTGTTCACTTCCTGGATCTACACAGACGCACACCTCCAGCTCTGCAGCTCTCACTGGCCCTCTTATGACTCACCCCCCCCCCCCCCTTCCTGGCAAACACTCAGGAGAGTGAGAGAGAGAGCTGTGCATGATGTCATAAGCTTAGGATAATGACCAGACAAGAAACAGGAAGTGGGCTGTATAAGGGATTTACTGGCAGAAAAAAACTATCCAAAGTTAAAAAATAAAACAAGGACAGAAGATTTAATAGATAAAGTTGAAAAAAAAATGACTGAAGGTCCACTTTAAAGCCTGCTCGTGGCCAAATGTAATATTTCTCCATGTTAAACCAATGAAAAAAAATTTTAAAAAATCGACCAGCACAGAAACAGCCTAATAACATTCGTTCTTTTCTGCCCCATTCACATAGGACAAATGTACATGAACAATGACAAGCTGCTATGCAATTATAGGAGTTGGTCACTGGCTGGCATACATTTTATGATGCATGGTGCCAGCTAGTGGCCAAATCTGATCCCAATGTTATATTTTCCATTTTCCATTTATGAAAAACAATTGACCAGCACAGAAAACAGCTTAATAACATTTCATTTCTGCCCCATTCACATAGAACAAATGTACATGAACTATCACTGTGCAAACGCAATGTAAATATCAGATTTGGCCACTAGCTGGCGCTAAATCTCAAATCCTTAATGCCAGCTGGTGGGCACACGTTAAGTTTTCCATTTTAAAGGAGAAGTACAGCCAAAGCTCTTTTTTTTTTTTTTGCAGAACGAACTGCACTCCTGTGACCTGTTTTCAGCTGACAGCAGGCTGAAGTCCGCTGTCTGCTGATGTCGCAGAGCTGGTCCAGGCTCGGACAAGATCATGACAATGGAGTCGGGATCCACCCAAATGCTTGGACCGGCACCCGGCTCAGCCTCTTAGCGACCTGCTGAGAGCCTGAGCCAGACACTCCAACCCCCTCCACAGCCCAGCGCTCCAGTGAGAATGGGGGGGGGGGATAGAGCAGAGAGCTGCTGACTGATAGTCACCAGCTCTCTACTCTGGGAGCTATCAGAACTGAGCGATCTGCTGTATTAGATCGCTCGTTTCTCCACCTAGGTAGGTATGACTCTAAAAAAGAAATAAAGTCCATGCTTCTCTTTTAATGCCAGCTAGTGGCCAAATATGATATTTAACATTTTAAACCAATGAAAGTAAAAGGACCAACGCAGAAATGACCTAAAAACATTGTTTTGTTGTTTTTTTTGCCCTGCTTGCGCAGAACAAATATACATGAACATTGAGCAAACTGCTATGCAAATATCGGATCTGGCTACTAGCTGGCACTATGTATAATATAATTTATGCCAGCTGTGGCCAAATGTGATATTTTTCATTTTAAGTCAATGAAAAACAGTCAACCAGCACAGAAAACAGCCTAATAACATTTGTTTTTCCCCCATTCACACAGAACAAATGTAGACAAACTTTCACTGTGCAAACTGCTACAGTATGTAAATATTGGATTTGGCCACTAGCTGGCGCCAAGTATCATATACTTAAAGTGTTACTAAACCCAGGAGCCTGCATTCACTATATCTGCTCTCCCCAGGACTCTGCATTCACTATATCTGCTCTCCCCAGGACTCTGCATTCACTATATCTGCTCTCCCCAGGACTCTGCATTCACTATATCTGGTCTCCCCAGGACTCTGCATTTCACTATATCTGGTCTCCCCAGGAGCCTGCATTCACTATATCTGCTCTCCCCAGGACTCTGCATTCACTATATCTGATCTCCCCAGGACTCTGCATTCACTATATCTGATCTCCCCAGGACCCTGTACTCACTATATCTGGTCTCCCCAGGACTCTGCATTCACTATATCTGGTCTCCCCAGGAGCCTGCAGTCACTATATCTGGTCTCCCTAGGACTCTGCATTCACTATATCTGGTCTCCCCAGGACTCTGCATTCACTATATCTGATCTCCCCAGGACTCTGCATTCACTATATCTGATCTCCCCAGGACTCTGCATTCACTATATCTGATCTCCCCAGGACTCTGCATTCACTATATCTGATCTCCCCAGGACCCTGTACTCACTATATCTGATCTCCCCAGGACTCTGCATTCACTATATCTGATCTCCCCAGGACCCTGCATTCACTATATCTGGTCTCCCCAGGACTCTGCAGTCACTATATCTGATCTCCCCAGGACCCTGTACTCACTATATCTGATCTCCCCAGGACTCTGCAGTCACTATATCTGATCTCCCCAGGACCCTGTACTCACTATATCTGATCTCCCCAGGACTCTGCATTCACTATATCTGATCTCCCCAGGACTCTGCACTCACTATATCTGATCTCCCCAGGACCCTGCAGTCACTATATCTGATCTCCCCAGGACTCTGCACTCACTATATCTGATCTCCTCAGGACCCTGTACTCACTATATCTGATCTCCTCAGGACCCTGCAGTCACTATATCTGGTCTCCCCAGGACTCTGCAGTCACTATATCTACTCTCCCCAGGACTCTGCACTCACTATATCTGATCTCCTCAGGACCCTGTACTCACTATATCTGATCTCCTCAGGACCCTGCAGTCACTATATCTGGTCTCCCCAGGACTCTGCAGTCACTATATCTACTCTCCCCAGGACTCTGCACTCACTATATCTGATCTCCTCAGGACCCTGCAGTCACTATATCTGGTCTCCCCAGGACTCTGCAGTCACTATATCTACTCTCCCCAGGACTCTGCAGTCACTATATCTACTCTCCCCAGGACTCTGCAGTCACTATATCTACTCTCCCCCTAAGCAAATAGCTAATTTGGCTACTAGCTAGTGCTAAGGTTCATATACTTAATGCTGGCTAGTGGGCAAATGTGATATTTTTCTATTTTAAGTCAGTGAAAACCAGTCGACCAGCACAGAAATCATCCTAATAACATTCGTTTTCAATGTACATGAACATTCACTGTGCAAACTGCTATGTAATAATTGTATTTGGCCACTAGATGGCACTAAATGTCATATCCTTAAAGTGTTTGTAAACCCTTTACAACCACTTTAACCCTTTCATGACTAAGCCTATTTTTGAAATTTGGTGTTTACAAGTTAAAATCCGTATTTTTTGCTAGAAAATGACTTAGAACCCCCAAACATTATATATATTTTTTTAGCAGAGAATCTAGAGAATAAAATGGCGATTGTTGCAATATTTTTTATCACACGGTATTTGTGCAGCGGTGTTTTAAACGCAAATTTTTGGAAAAGTGACACTTTCATGTATTTTAAAAAATCCAAACAGTAAAGTTACCCCAATTTTTTTGTATAATGTGAAAGATGATGTTACGCCGAGTAAATAGATACCCAACATGTCACCCTTTATAATTGCACGCACTCGTGGAATGGCGACGAAATACGGTACCTTTGAATTTCCATAGGTGACGATTTAAAAATTTTTTACGGTTACCAGGTTTGAGCTACAGAGGAGGTCTAGGGCTAGAATTATTGCTCTCGCTCTGACGATCGCGGCGATACCTCACATGTGTGGTTTGAACACCGTTTACATATGCGGGCGCGACTTCCGTATGCGTTTTCTTCGCTGCGCGAGCTCGCGGGGACAGGGGCACTTTAAAAAAAAATTTTTTTATTTAATTTATTTATTTTTGTACTTTATAAATTGTGTTTAAATTTTTTTTTTTTTTTTTTTTTACTTTTATTGCTGTCACAAGCAATGTAAACATCCCTTGTGACAGTAATATGTGGTGACAGGTACTCTTTATGGAGGGATGGGGGGTCTAAAAGACCCCCCATCCCTCCTTTACACTTCAAAGTATTCAGATCGCCGAAAACGGCGATTCTGAATACTGTGTACTTTTTTAAATTCGGCGCCATTGGCAGCCGAGTAAACGGGAAGTGACGTCATGACGTCGCTTCCGCATTTACAAGAAGAAGGCTGGAACAAAGCCGCTCGCAGCTTCGTTCCAGCCCGCCCCCAGCCGCCGAAGGCAGCCGAACGGACACCGGGCCTCCCGATCGCACGGGAGGCCCGGTAACAGCGGCAGGAGGCGGCGGGAGGGGGGGGGGGATGTCCCCTCCCGCTCCTCCGGTATAACAACCGAGCGGCTTTTAGCCGCATCGGTTGTTATACTCGGGTAGCCGATCGCCCGCTGAAAACAACGGTACCGGGATGATGCCTGCAGCTGCGGGCATCATCCCGGTATAACCCCGGAAAGCCGAGTACGCATATATGCGTTCGGTCGGCGGGAAGGGGTTAAACTACAGGCAAGCCTATAATTAGGCTTACCTGTAGCTACACTGGATATCTCCTAAACCTGCACAGTTATGAGATATCCCTGTATTTGCATGTGCCGACATCATTGGCACATGCGCAATTAAGCAAACTGAAGCAATGGCACGTATGTTGCTTCAGTTGTACTGTGCTGTTCCCGGCGGCTCCTGCGCACATGCGCGGGAGTGACGTCATCGCAGCTCCGGCCAATCACAGCGCCGAAGCCGCGATACCCAGAAGCAAATCCCCGGGGAGATGTCGGCCGCCGGATCGGTGAAAAAGGACCGATGCGGGGGCTTAGATCTCAGGTAGGTAATTCATAATGAGCTAGTATGCTATGCATACTAGCTCATTACGTCTTTGTCTTGCAGGGTTTTTTTTTTAAATTTTTCAATAGAGTTTACAACCACTTTAATGCGGAGTTCCACCCCGTTAAAAGTCAGCAGCTACAAAAAGTGTAGCTGCTGACGTTTAATTTAATCAGACACTCACCTGTCCCACGGTTCAGGGATGCGGGCGCACAAAGCACCGCTCCTCTTCGCAGTGGCGGTATTCTAACTGTGGGCGCCCGGCTGTGAATGGCCGGGCAATCTTCTGGGACCTGTGATGTGTCCCAGAAGATTGCAGGAAGGGAGGGGGGGGGGGGGGGGAGGTGATCTTCCTTCCGGCACCGCAGCGCCAGGTGAGGAAGTGGGAGCTGGGTACCCGCTGGGTGTGCCAAATGTGGCATGTCAGGGGGTCACCAGCACTTAAAGCGGAAGTTCCATTTTTGGGTGGAACTCCGCTTTAAAGTGTAAGTCCACTTACTAAAATCCCTCCATCTACAGACATCCACGATCTAACACTAACCTATCTAACCCTGTAAAGAAGCAATGAGTATACATATCTTTTTTTTAAGCTGATCCGATCTCTAGCGGCGGAAGCTCCGCAGAGGACACAGCCGACAATGGATGTGAAATAAATGGGGTGTGACGTTCTGCACTCCAGTGACCCGTTTTCAGCAGACAGCGAGCTGAATCCCGTTGCCACAGTGCCGGTCCAGGTTCGGACAGGATCACGACAATGGGGTCTGGATCCGCCCCCATGCTTGGACCGGTGTCTTGTCGAATACAGTCCCCTATCCAGAAGTGTCCGCCCTGTACTGCGCAGGCGCAGTACGGAGGACAAACGAGACGCCGAAAGTCTCCGAAGTTCAACAGCTGATCGTCAGCTGTACACGGCGCCTGCGCATTTATTCTTACCCTATGTCCAGGATCATTCCCTACTATCCAAGTGGACATAGAGTTAGAATAAATAGTTGCCGAGCGCAGCGAGGCCGTGCCCGAAGCGTGGCGAGCGAAGCGAGCCCGCGAGGGGCCCTCTTACACAGCCGTCGCTAACAGGTGCCCGAGCGCCGTGTACAGCTGATGGTCAGCTGATCAACTTCGGACATTTTCGGCATCTCCTGCTGCTCCGTACTGCGCAGGCGCTGCGCCTGCGCAGTACGAGGCGGACACTATCTGATAGGAGGACACTATATGTCAGAACACCGGCACCCGGCTCAGCCTTTCAGCAAGCCGCTGAGAGCCAGAGCTACCTGCTCCCGCCCTTTCCACAGCCCCAGCGCTCCACTGTGGAGGGGGGCACAGAGCAGAGAGCCGGTGACTGACAGTCAACAGTTCTCCATGCAGGGAGCTGTGAGAACTGAGAGATCGGCCGTGTTAAATCGCTCGGTTCTCAGTGTTTGGCTTGATTCACACCTATGGCATTTTTAGTGCTTTTTGCAGATTTGCACTACCATAGGAAACCATGTTAAATAGACTTTAGTGCAAATCTGCAAAATGCCATAGGTGTGAATCAAGCCTTAGAGCCAGCGAGGGACAGATGCCGCATACACCTAGGTAAGTATGATTATAAAACAAAAAACATACATCTCTTTTAAGTCAATGAAAAGCAATCGACCAGCCCAGAAAACAGCCTAATAACATTTGTTTTGTACATGAACATTCACTTACACCCCTAAGTGGTTTACGTAGCCATTACTTATCTTGGGTGCACGATCATTATTGCACACAAGAAGGGTTAGATCTTCTGGCCAGTATGGAAAGATTAGATCCTCTGTCAAGTTTGACCCTCTGGGGTTCATTTACTAAAACTGAAGAGTGCAAAATCTGGTGTAGCTGTGCATGGTAGCCAATCATCTTCCAGGTTTAAGGGCCTGGTTCACACCTATGCAGGTTGCAGATTGTATATTCCGGGTGCATTTTGTGTTTTTCAATAAACATTTTTAAACCATTGAAGTCTATGGAACCAAAAGCCATAAAAAAGGTTCCTGGCCCTTTCCATAAAGTGCACAGATGTGAACTACATCCATAGGAAGCCATGTTATATGGACTGTAGCGTGTTTCTGCAAAACTGAAAATGCACTAAAAAAAATGCATAGGTGTGAACCAGGCCTGAGGCTGGCCATACATTATACAATTTCTGTCTATAGATTTCCTTTAGATTTACCAAAACCATATAATATGAGGTCAAATCTAAACACTTTCAATTTGTATGCAGTCAGGCAGGCCCTTGTACTACACAGTTGAAGGTAAATCTAAAGGAAATTGAATAAGAAAATTGTATGGTGTATGGCCAGATTTACTGTCAAAGCTGAACAAGCTGAGGTTAGAAGCTGATTGGCTCCCATGCACAGCTGCATCAGTTTTTCCACTCTCCAGTTTTAGTAAATCAACCCCTGCTGGGGAGATTTGCCCCTCAGTGTCCCCTTCTGGGGAGATTTGCCCCTCAGTGTCCCCTGCTGGGGAGATTTGCCCCTCAGTGTCCCCTGCTGGGGAGATTTGCCCCTCAGTGTCCCCTGCTGGGAAGATTTGCCCCTCAGTGTCCCCTGCTGGGAAGATTTGCCCCTCAGTGTCCCCTGCTGGGGAGATTTGCCCCTCAGTGTCCCCTGCTGGGGAGATTTGCCCCTCAGTGTCCCCTGCTGGGAAGATTTGCCCCTCAGTGTCCCCTTCTGGGGAGAATTTGCCCCTCTGTTGGTCCTGGTGATCACTGCCACGAATGTTCTGAGGACAGCTGTCTAAAGAGGGGAACTCCTATCACTTTGGGGAGATTTCCACTCACTTCCTGTTGAGTCTCCAAGACAGGAAGTGAAGGGAAATTTCCCTTAGCAGGAAACAGACGGCAAAAAATAACTGGACGGGAGTTTTAACCCTTTCCTATTATGCAAAACCAAACGTTAGGGTTATTCATACACAAAGAGAACAGAACCTAGACTTCCACCGACCCAATCCCTGTGTCCCTGAGGGGCCCCCTTAGATTCCAGGCCCAGGAGGAACATGCTGTATGTCGGCACACTACTTGCTGCCTTGATATCGCCCGAGGTCGGGTTCACTTTAAGATGAACGGTCCGTGTGTTGGCACAAACCGATTTCTGTAATCAGAGGGGAAAACAAATGAGACATTAATTGTCCATTTTCAATCTGTTCTTTTTCATCCAATTCCAACTCATCTTTTTCTAGTTTTTTTTGTTTTTTTGCAATAAACAGAAAACGAGCAGCTAGAAAAATGATGGAAAATTAAATCTATGCTTTTTTTTTAACTATCAAAAGATTCTGGGCACAGAATTAGTGGGTAGGTGCCAGATTTCAGCAGCCCCTGCAGTTTTCTTGTCCAAACCTGGGGGGTGTATTTATAAATTTTCAGAGCTATCTGTCCTGTGAAGCTGCATGTACATTCCTTCTGTGCAAATGGGGGCAAAAATGTTATTGGGCTATTTTATCTCCAGGTCAAATGTCTTTCATTCCTAAAAGTAGAGAGAATAGGCAAAAATAACACATTATGGCCACTAGATGGAGCTACTTGTTTACTATGATAGTCAGCGCCATCTAGTGGACATAATGCAAGATTTTCCTGAATCACACTATTCTTATGAATGAAAACAATCGACCTAGAGCCTAATAATAACATTCAATTTTACCCACATGTGCACAGAACAAATGTGCATGTAATTTCACAGGATGAATAGCTCTGCAATTTTTTAATAAACATATCCCTATGGCTGGGTTTACACAGGTCTGGCTGCGGTTTGAAGTCTGGTGTCCTGTGCATTTGTGTTCACCGGTTCAGGTGCAAATTTTTCCCTGAATTCACACCTGAACCGGACCCAAAAACACACAGGACCCTTTTCACGGCCTGGTGCAGCCTGCTGGGCCCCGCCCACAGCTCTGCTCTCCCTCTCCTTGTACAGGGTGACTGGCTTTGTCTCCGCCCCCTCCTGTAGTTGTATGTCGTAGGCGGAGCCTGCTGGGCCCTTCCCACAGCTCTGCGGTCTCCTTGTACAGGGAGACTGGTCTTGTCTCCGACACCTCCTGTAGTTGTATGTAGTAGGCGGAGCCTGCTGGGCCCCTCCCACAGCTCTGCTCTCTCTCCTTGTACAGGGTGACTGGTCTTGTCTCCGACACCTCCTGTAGTTGTATGTAGTAGGCGGAGCCTGCTGGGCCCTTCCCACAGCTCTGCTCTCTCTCCTTGTACAGGGAGACTGGTCTTGTCTCCGCCCCCTCCTGTAGTTGTATGTAGTAGGCGGAGCCTGCTGGGCCCCTCCCACAGCTCTGCTCTCTCTCCTTGTACAGGGTGACTGGCTTTGTCTCCGCCCCCTCCTGTAGTTGTCTGTATAGGCGAAGCCTGCTGGGCCCCTCCCATGGCTCTGCTCTCTCTCCTTGTACAGGGGGACTGGCTTTGTCTCCGCCCCCTCCTGTAGTTGTCTGTATAGGCGAAGCCTGCTGGGCCCCTCCCATGGCTCTGCTCTTTCTCCTTGTACAGGGTGACTGGTCTTGTCTCCGCCCCCTCCTGTAGTTGTATGTAGTAGGTGGAGCCTGCTGGGCCCCTCCCACAACTCTGCTCTCTCTCCTTGTACAGGGGGACTGGCTTTGTCTCCGCCCCCTCCTGTAGTTTTCTGCAGGCCGCCTGTAGTGGGTGGAGCCTGCTGGGTCCCTCCCACAGCTCTACTCTCTCTCCTTGTACAGGGTAGCGATAGCCAGCTATAGATGAGGGCGGTGGCAAGTTTTTTTGTTATTATATTGGTATTTGTATTGGTCCAGCAGCGCACCGACACCTTTGCAGCCATTGTGCTACTTGCTGGGTGTTTGGTGTGCTCCTGTACCTTTAAGAGGTGGGCTCTCCTTCAGTCCACCTGCCCTCATTTATCCTTCAGAATGCATGTTCCTCCACTGTGGGGACACTCATATTTTAGCGTTAGGACCACAGATATCAGGGTGCCGTGACGAGGCTCTGTGGCTTACGCATGCGTTTGCAAATGTGTGCGGACTAAACCTCTGTTTTTAACACAGACTGTTAGACAGGTTCATTTGGTTGTCTGCGAGCTGGTTGGTAAGTAGGTTTGGGTTTTTTATCTGGGCATTCCCCAGGCTTTGTTTGTTGACTGGTCTTATCTCCACCCCCTCTTCTAGTTCTTTTTAGGAAATCTGTAGTGGGTGGAGCCTGCTGTGAATGAGGTTGTACTCTTTTGCAGACAGGCAGGACTTGTGACCACTCAATAATCACACTGCCCATGACATACCTATATTGTGTGAATACTGCAAAGTCTAGGAGGAGTATGACTGGCGCCCCCTCACTGAAGATAGGACATTGCAGTTTTCCTGTGCAGAGCTGTCTTCTAGGGGAAAAATACTTTAAAGCGGTGTTCCGGCCGAAATTATACTTTTTAAATAAAAATACCCCTATAATACAGAAGCTTAATGTATTCTAGTAAAGTGAGTCTGTAAACTAAGGTCTGTTTTGTTAGTTTATAGCAGTAGTTTGTTATTTTAAAAACTTACAGCAGGCCGTGGCCATCTTAAGTGTGGGCATCTGAAGCCAGACTGTATTTCTTCCTGGATCTCATCCTTGCAGATCTCGCACATGCTCAGTGCAGCACAAGCAGTGTAATAGGTTTCAGGTCAGGTTTCCATAGCAACGGCAGTGTCAGAGGAAGTTGCCGCCCCTTCCCAGAAGGCATTGCAAACAGGAAATGATGCGATGGGCCGCGGCCAGGGAGGGGGAAGTGAAAAATGAATACAGCAGATATACAGGAGGTGCTGAGAAAAAAAATATCCAATTCGTTTACAGTGCACAGTTTAGTGAGGGATGCTGAAGAGTTGTAAAAGTGGGTGGAACTCCACTTTACTGGTGGACCTACCAGTGGCAGCTATCCCAGGGACCATGGTGACACTATATCACTATATAGTCCTTCCAGAAGAAGTGGATCGGGGGTTGCTCTGTGCAAAACCATTACACAGAGCAGTTAGGTATGACATGTTTATTATAATAAAAAAATAAAAATAATGCTTTGCAATCACTTTAACTCTTTCCTGAAAAGACGTGCAAGTTCAGGGAAGCAGCCCTGAGAGAGCAGTAGCCAGCAGCATTGAAACTGCAAGTACTGGGGTAAGAATTTTAACAGATAATTTACTAGGGAATGCTTCTTGTATCCACTTGCCATCCATATACCATAGATCTAAGCTCGGCAAGGCGGCCCTCCTACACCAGATCACGTACCTAGTATATGATCAGACACTTCCAGGTAGAGGTCACGGGTCACCGGCGGCTCGCTTCCGCTGTCATTACACATAACGGGAGCTAATCAGCGGGCGCCGACCACCCAATGTCCGCAGGCACCCGCGAATCGCTGGGCAGAGAGACAGAACTGCGATTTCCCTATGTAAACAAGGCAGATCGCCGTTTTGACGGGGGGTAGGAATGGATTTTGTGTCCCTGCAAAGCAGAAAATAAATTCCATCTCTTCCCCTAATAAAAGTACCTCCCACAGTACACAAAAACACTGGCTAGGCACACATTTAACTCTTTGATCGCCCTTAGATGTTAACCTCTTCCCAGCCAATGTCATTAGTACGGTGACAGTGCATAGTTTTAGCGCTGATCACTGTATTAGTCCCCAAAAAGTGTCAGAATGTCCGCCGCAATATCGCAGTCCCGCTATAAGTCGCTGATCGCCGCCATTACTAGGAAAAGAAATAAAAAATACCCCATAGTTTGTAAACACTATAACTTTTGCGCAAACGAATCAATATAATCCCTAGATTGTAAGCTCTAAGGAGCAGGACCCTCTGATCCTTCCTGTATTGTATTATAATTGTACTGTCTGCCCGAATGTTGCAAAGCGCTGCGCAAACTGTCAGTGCTATATAAATCTGGTATAATATTAATAATAATATACGCTTATTGGAATTTTTTTTTTTTTTTTTACCAAAAACATGTAGGGATAGATTGATGAAGAAATTAGATTTTTTTTTTACATTTTTTTTATTGGATGTTTCATAGCAGAAAGTAAAAAAATATATATTTCAAAATTGTCGGCCTTTTTTTGTTTATAGTGCAAAAAAAAAAAAAAAAATGCAGAGGTGATCAAATACCACCAAAAGAAAACTCTATTTGTGGGGATAAAAAAATGATACAATTTTTATTTGGATACAGCGTCGCTTAAAGTTAACGCAGTGTTGTATCACAAAAAAATGGCCTGGTCATGAAGGGGGTAAATCTTCTGGAGGGCGAGTGGTTATTCTACTCAAAATTTTAAACTAAAAAACAATAAAAAAAAAACAAACAAAAAATACCCTGAGGGCTTAATTCTACATTAAATGTTTATTCTGTCCCATATCGAAGATTGCGGCTGCTAAGAAAACACGTGACGGAGGAGAATGTGGAGCACAGCTGGAGAATGAGGAGAATACAGAACCCCAGAGGAGGAGAAAACACTTCCTATCAGCACAATGCACACACAGCTGGGAGATATCATTTCGGAGAGATGTCAGCGGCCTCTATAATGCTGTCCGAGTCCGGTGAGTTTACCAGATTAAAGGCCATATAAAATGACGATGATCCTAAATTTGAACTTCCAGGCAAACAGCTACTAAGTACACACCTGAAGTATATTATATATATTATATCTGCCAATTGTATTTATGCACATCCAGTCCAGTGATTTACACAGCCCTGTTAGACAGGACAGCCAACCTGGTGACCAGACTGCAGTTCAGCAAATAGCTTAGGTCACCTTCCTGCCTCCAGCCAGAGAGAAGACAATTAAATCAGACCTTCACTAAAAAGAAAAAGAAAAAAACTTTTGTTCCCATTACATTAGGGCTCCATTCACACTCACAAAGTTGCATGAGTTTGGATTGCAATGTTGGTGCAACTTTGGATGGGTACGGCTTCCATACAACTTTGGCTTTGACCAGTGCTAATAGACAACTATTAAAAATACAGAGAAGATAAAAAATTGATGATTTTTTTTAAAATTGGATTTATTTTTCTTAAAGCGCTTAAAAAAAAAAAAAAAATACTGCAGCTGCTGACTTTTAATAATCGGACACTAACCTGTCGCAGGGTCCAGCGATGCGGGGGGGAACGAAGCCCCGCTCATCTCCCCCTCCGCTCAGCGGCGCCGGTATTTTAACTGTGGGCGCCCAGCTGTGGCTTCACAGCCGGGCACCCAGTGTGCATGTGCGAGCCGCGCCGCACGCAGTGACTGGTCGCGCAATCATCTAGGACCTGTCACGTGTCTGAGATGATTGCCTAGAGGGAGAGGGGGGGGAGGTGATCTCCCTTCCTGCGCCGAGGGAAGTGACGTCAAGAGCCCAGGCGCTGAAAGAGGCAGATTTCGAGGGACCGCATAGCAACAGGCATTACGGGACCACATAGCAACAGGCATTATGGGACCACATAGCAACAGGCATTACGGGACCACATAGCAACAGGCATTACGGGACCACATAGCAACAGGCATTATAAGGTAAGTAAAAAAAACAATTTTTTTTCCAAATTTTTTTTTTCATGCACATTAATAAATTTCTTTTTTTTTTTTTTTTTAACTCCGCTTTAAATCAGATTTTCTTAAATTTAAATTGGATTTTATTTTTTTTTTTTATTATTATTTTTAGTGATTTTTTTTAAATCAAATTTATTTTAATAAAATGCTTTTGGAGTAAAAAACATAGTTTTCTATTTAAGATTTATTAATAGAGATTGTAAGCTCTAAGGAGCAGGGCCCACTGATTCCTACTGCATTAAAGTGTATTGTATTTGAACTGTCTACCCTCATGTTGTAAAGCGCTACGTAAACTGTTGGCGCTATATAAATCCTGTATAGTAATAATAATGAATAATTTTGTTTATTCAGCATAAAATGGATCTTAGTTATGTAGCATGAGGCTGTATATTCTGCAATATTTACCTTTTTTGGTAAACTCATTCAATGAATCCAAGCTCTGCAAGCTGAGATAACATGCACTGCCAATGTTATTGTTTTAATTAAATAAAAGAATTTGAGTAGTTCTCCAACTATGTGAGATTAATCTATTAACCTAAAATCAGTTCTGATATCACTGTTTTACTAACCTGATAGCCTTTTATTCTAAATAGGAAACCTTCATTTTGTTTGAAAATAATAAAAATTCTAACTACAAGTAGGAATAAGTCCGTACATTTAAAGAGCACCTGTCATTTCAGATCCATCATGGCAGCGCCTGTTAGCGGGCGTCCAATCACCTGCTGCCGTCACGTCCCTCACCTTGTTGTGTCACTTCCCCATCACCAGCCGTCCCATTAAAGTGAACTGGACTGTCCTTGAGTCAACAGCGGGTCAGAGGAGGAGTCAACAGCGGGTCAGAGGAGGAGCCAACAGCGGGTCAGAGGAGGAGCCAACAGCGGGTCAGAGGAGGAGCCAACAGCGGGTCA
Source organism: Aquarana catesbeiana (assembly GCF_042186555.1). NCBI lineage: Eukaryota > Metazoa > Chordata > Amphibia > Anura > Ranidae > Aquarana > Aquarana catesbeiana. The sequence continues at coordinate 256,047,401 of NC_133333.1, forward strand.
CAGAAGGAGCCAACAGCGGGTCAGAAGAGGAGCCAACAGCGGGTCAGAGGAGGAGCCAACAGCGGGTCAGAAGAGGAGCCAACAGCGGGACAGAGGAGGAGCCAATAGCGGGTCAGAAGAGGAGCCAACAGCGGGTCAGAAGAGGAGCCAACAGCGGGTCAGAGGAGGAGCCAACAGCGGGTCAGAAGAGGAGCAAACAGCGGGACAGAGGAGGAGCCAATAGCGGGTCAGAAGAGGAGCCAACAGCGGGTCAGAGGAGGAGCCAACAGCGGGGCAGAGGAGGAGCCAACAGTGGGTCAGAGGAGGAGCCAACAGCGGGGCAGAGAAGTAGCCAACAGCGGGTCAGAGGAGGAGCATGAGATGACAGTTAGTTGCTCTTTACCCACTTCCCGCCCGCCCTATGGCGGATTGACGTCCAGGAAGTGGTTCTGTTATCCTGACTGGACGTCATATGACGTCCAGCAGGATAACATGCCGCAGCGCGCCCCCGGGGGCGCGCATCGCGGCGATCGATAGAGTGGTGTGTCAGTCTGACACACCGCTACACCGATCTTGGTAAAGAGCCTCCGGCGGAGGCTCTTTACCACGTGATCAGCCGTGTCCAATCACGGCTGATCACGCTGTCAATAGGAAGAGCCGTTGATCGGCTCTTCCTCACTCACGTCTGACAGGCGCGAGTAGAGGAGAGCCGATCGGCGGCTCTCCTGGCAGGGGGGGTCTGCGCTGATTGTTTATCAGCGCAGCCCCCCCGCAGATCACCACACTGGACCACCAGGGATCGCCACTAGGACCACCAGGGAAGGGGCAACATGTGGATGGCCAGGTATGTACCCCATGGCCATCCACATGTGCCCAGTGTGCCAAATCTGTGCCAATCAGTGCCCACAAATGGGCACTGATTGGCACCATCATGTTGCAGTGATGCCCAGCAATGCCACCCTTAGGGGCATCACTGCAAACAAGCAGTGCCATCAGTGCCACCCATCAGTGTCCATTCATGCCACCTGTCAGTGCCCATCCGTGCCCATCAGTGCCCATCCGTGCCCATCTGTGCCAACTATCAGTGCCACCCATAAGTAACCATCAATGCCACCTATGAGTGCCCATCAGTGCCGCCTATAAGTGCCCATCCGTGCCACCTATGAGTGCCCATCAGTACCGCATACCAGTGCCACCTATCAGTGCCCATCAGTGCCACCTATCAGTGCCCATTAGTGCCGCCTATCAGTGCCCATCATCAGTGCCCTTCAGTGCCACCTCATCAGTGCCACCTCATTGGTGCCACCTCATTGGTGCCCATCAGTGCCGCCGTATCAGTGCCGTCAGTGCAGCCATATTAGTGCCCGTCATTGAAGAAGAAAACGTACTTATTTACAAAAAGTTTTAACAGAAACAAAGAAAATTCAAAATTTTCGGTCTTTTTTTATTTGTTGCGCAAAAAATAAAAACCGCAGAGGTGATCAAATACCACCAAAAGAAAGCTCTATTTGTGGGAACAAAATGATAAAAAATGTGGGTACAGTGTAGTATGACCGCGCAATTGTCATTCAAATTGCGACAGCGCTGAAAGCTGAAAATTGGCCTGGGCGGGAAGGTGTCTAAGTGCCTGGTATTTAAGTGGTTAAAAATTATGATTTAAATCGAGTTGATTTAAATCAAATCCACCCTGTAAGAAATGAAAATTGGGTGTTTACCCCGCGCTACCTACAATATACCTTCTATATAATATGGGGGGCTGCAAACAACAATGTGTTCCCACATCTCCCAAAAAATAAATATAAATAAATAAATATATATAAAAATCTGTTGCCCCTCCCTATTATGTGATGATATTATTGAAATATATTCCGTATGACAAAATATTCCCACAAATAAAGTTCATTCAGTGCAAACAAAACATTTCATCTATTGATTCCAGTACTAAAATAAATCAATATTCAACTATAGCGATTAATAGTCTCTTCTATTTGTATAATTAATCAACACTGGTCACAATTATGTTGATTAATTGCACAATTTTAATCGCTATAGTTGAATATTGATTTATTTTGGTACTGGAATCAATTGATGAAATGTTTTGTTTGCACTGAATGAACTTTATTTGTGGGAATATTTTGTCATACGGAATATATTTCAATAATATCATCACATAGAGGGAGGAGCAACAGATTTTTTACAAATAGACAAGTATTGCATTGTATGACTTTCAGGTACGACTTTCATGCAACTTTTGAGGGTTAACATTGAAGTCTATGGCTCTCAAGTTACATGAAAGTCAGACCAGAGTATCGCATGAACTACTTTGAAGTGGCTGCGATTCTAAGCTGTACATACACTATATTACACGCACATGAACTTTAGGCTGCTTTCACAAAGGGGTGGGCATTGACAGTAAAACGCCGCTAGTGTTAGCAGCGCTTTACCATCATTTTAGCGGCGCTATTCGGCCGCTAGCGGGGCGCTTTTAACCCCCTCTAGCGGCCGATGAAGAGGTTAAATGCCCCATGATTTGCAGGTGCTTTGGCAGTGGTGCCCATTCATTTCAATGGGCAGAAGCGGCGTAATGATTTTCTTTAAAGAAGTATAATTTTATTTTTATTTTTTTTTTCGGTTCCTGATGGGACATGTAGCACATGCAGTACTTTGTCCTATCTTCTTAGGTGCCCTATAATGCTAGCCGCCATGTCAGACAGAGCGCCCCCACCTCCCCCTCACCCTTTCCTTGGTTCATGGCTGCCCAATAACAGCTAGAAGGGAGACGGCTGGCACCTGTTTCTGGCTCCCAGTACCTGACTGAAGCAAATACCTGCAAAAGGAATGCAGAAGGACTGGGGGGGGGTTACGTCAGGCAAGTGCTGGGAGCCAGAGACAGGCACTCTCTAGAAAAACAGCCCTCTCCCTGCTAGCTGATGCTTTATAATTAAATAGCTACATTGATTGCTGCCCATTTATAATCTGTCTGGGGTTTCAATGTAAAATCCAGCTGCAGACAAACTTTTTTTAAGGGGCCCACAGCAGGTTGTCAAACTGCAATACTTGCCTCCTATTCCCTGTAGTAATTCCTTTCTGACACTAGGTGTCCTCAGTCTCCCAGGTTGAATGATGCCAATAGAGGCTGAGTCACCTATCTTCCTTCTGTTCCATCATTGCCATGCCAGTCATTGACATTCAGCGCCTATGGATGTGCAGATGAGTGTTTGCCATAGTTCCTTCCACTTACCCCACGTCACTGCATGGAGGAAAAGATATCCAATGTTTCTAACAGCATGGAATGACGAAAACACGGCACCAGAAAAACTAAGATTGTCAGTTGTGGAGGAATGAAAACGAGTGCAGGTGATATCTTATTCTGCTGCATTACATGTCAACTAAATGATTATGTGGCAGTGCATACAGTTTACCTGGGGAATAGTAGCAGACATCCCAACCTGCAAAAACTAATTTCAGAGAGGTGGCTGCCAGTGCCTTACCAGTGCCAATTAAATACAGCCTTACCAGTGCCAATTAAATACAGCCTGATCAGTGCCAATTAAATACAGCCTTACTAGTGCCAATTAAATGCGACTTTACCAGTGCCCATGGAATACAGCCTCACCAGTGCCCATGAAATACAGCCTTACCAGTGCCCATGGAATACGGCCTTACCAGTGCCCATGGAAAACAGTCTTACCAGTGCCCATGGAATACAGCCCTACCAGTGCCCATTGAATACAGCCTTACCAGTGCCCATGGAAAACAGCCTTACCAGTGCCCATGGAAAACAGCTTACCAGTGCCCATGGAATACAGCCTTACTGCCCATGGAATACAGCCTTACCAGTGCCCATTGAATACAGCCTTATCGGTGCCCATGGAAAACAGCCCTACCAGTGCCCATGGAATACAACCCTACCAGTGCCCATGGAATACAGCCTTACCAGTGCCCATGGGAAAACAGCCTGATCACACTGAGCTCTGAAACAGAGTTGAATATCTTGGCGGAAACTGTAACAAATTCCCGCCTCCTATGATACACGTCACACTGATTCAATCTATCATTGGCTCAGTGTTCCTTCTATCTAGGAGGCGGGACTTTGTTACAGTCCTCCACCTCACACCGACACATTCGGCCGCTCAGCCTGCTCTGTCTTCTGCCTGTTAGGGTCAGTGGATTGTTAGGGTCAGCGGCACTGTTAGTGGCAATGTTAGGGTTATCGGCATTGTTAGGGTTAGTGGCAGTGTTAGCGTCAGTGACACTTTTGGTGGCAATGTAAGGGTCAGTGGCAGAGTTAGCGACAGTTTTAGTGACAGTGTTCAGGTCAGTGGTAGTTTTAGTGGCAGTGTTCCAGTCAGTGGTAGTTTTAGTGGCAGTGTTTGAGTCAGTGGTAGTTTTAGTGGCAGTGTTCAGGTCAGTGGTAATTTTAGTGGCAGTGTTCCAGTCAGTGGTAGTTTTAGTGGCAGTGTTCCAGTCAGTGGTAGTTTTAGTGGCAGTGTTCAGGTCAGTGGTAATTTTAGTGGCAGTGTTCCAGTCAGTGGTAGTTTTAGTGGCAGTGTTCCAGTCAGTGGTAGTTTTAGTGGCAGTGTTCAGGTCAGTGGTAATTTTAGTGGCAGTGTTCCAGTCAGTGGTAGTTTTAGTGGCAGTGTTCCAGTCAGTGGTAGTTTAAGTGGCAGTGTTCCAGTCAGTGGTAGTTTTAGTGGCAGTGTTCCAGTCAGTGGTAGTTTTAGTGGCAGTGTTTGAGTCAGTGGTAGTTTTAGTGGCAGTGTTCAGGTCAGTGGTAATTTTAGTGGCAGTGTTCAGGTCAGTGATAGTTTTAGTGGCAGTGTTCCAGTCAGTGGTAGTTTTAATGGCAGTGTTCCAGTCAGTGGTAGTTTTAGTGGCAGTGTTCCAGTCAGTGGTAGTTTTAGTGGCAGTGTTCAGGTCAGTGATAGTTTTAGTGGCAGTGTTCCAGTCAGTGGTAGTTTTAATGGCAGTGTTCCAGTCAGTTGTAGTTTTAGTGGCAATGTGTAGGTCAATGTTAGTGGAAGTGTTAGGCTCAGTGGTAGTTTTAGTGTCAGTGTTAGGGTCAGTGGCAATGTTCAGGTCAGTGGTAGTTTTAGTGGCAGTGTTAGGGTCAGTGGCAATGTTCAGGTCAGTGGTAGTTTTAGTGGCAGTGTTCCAGTCAGTGGTAGTTTTAGTGGCAGTGTTCAGGTCAATGTTAGTGGAAGTGTTAGGGTCAGTGGTAGTTTTAGTGGCAGTGTTAGGGTCAGTGGCAATGTTCAGGTCAGTGGTACTTTTAGTGGCAGTGTTCCAGTCAGTGGTACTTTTAGTGGCAGTGTTCCAGTCAGTGGTACTTTTAATGGCAGTGTTCCGGGCAGTGGTACTTTTAGTGGCAGTGTTCCGGGCAGTGGTACTTTTAGTGGCAGTGTTCCGGGCAGTGGTACTTTTAGTGGCAGTGTTCCGGGCAGTGGTACTTTTAGTGGCACAGCTTTTATACTTTGTGTGAGTCTTAGTACAAGTTAGTTTAGAAAGGAGAAAAAAATGAATCATTCACACTACAGTTTCTGGTCTCTACCACAGATACAAACAACAAATCATATACATGTATACCATCCTCATGTAACCAGGAGGGGAATAATTTATTGCTGGCTGTTCTTTGGTGGTAGGTCATTGAAATGGCAAGAGATGTACTGTACAATTAAAAAAAAAAAAAAAAAAAGGTTGAGAAATGCCGATCTACTGCAAGGGAAGAATTTACAGTGAATAACATCCAGAGACAGCTGATGGGAAGCCATCGCCCGCTATCAGCTGGTGGGGCAGAGCTGCTCCCAGGACTCTGGAAGGATCCTGAAAATGCTGTCTACCTGGCTGCTTGATTGACAGCTGGCTGCACCTTTCAGCAGTGCCTGCCCTCCTGAGAGCGCTGGAGTAGTAGAGCCAAGAGCAGTAACTGACAGCCGAGCAATCAGTGGTCATGTGATCGCTCAGTACTCGGGCCTAGAGCCGACGGAGGGCAACATCACACCTATGCTGCAACAGAGAGGCGAGAATGGATGTTTATTTTTTTTAACAAGCCCATATTTTTCCTTTAACCACTTCCTGACCGCCAACCTGCAATGTACTGCGGATGAGCGGCCGGTGTAGGCAAAGCAACATGCTAGCATGTCGCTACCTACTTCTGGGTTTCGGGCATGCCCAATAATTCACAATCGGGACCTGCTGATTGTCCAATCACAGCCCAGAGCTCTGTGTTGACAAACAACACAGAGCTCTATAGAGAGGGAACAAGGCAGGAATGAGAAACTGAGATCTCTTAGTAAAAGCAGCACACATTACACATTGTTAGGCACACTGTTAACCCTTTGATTGCCCCTGATGTTAACCCCTTCCCAGTCAGTGTCATTAGTACAGTGACAGTGTATAGTATCATCACTCATCACTGTATTAGTGTCACTGGTGATGTCAATGGCAGTCAATCAGCCCCCCCCCCCAGTGTTAGTGTCAGATTGTCCTCCGCTCTATCACAGTCCCACTATAAGTCGCTGGTCGCCACCATTAGTAGCATAAAAAATAAATAAAATTCCAGTATATATCCCATAGTTTGTAGGAGCTATAACCTTCACACAAACCCATCAATATACACTTATTCCAATTTTTTTTTTTTTTTTTTATCAAAGAAATGTAGCTGAATACATTTTGGCCAAAATTTATGAAGAAATTCAAATTTTTTATTAGATGTGTTTTATAACTGAAGTTAAAAGTATTGTTTTATTTTTTTTTCAAAATTGTTTTTTTTTTTTTCGTTTGTATAATAAAAAATAAAAAAACGCAGAGATGATCAAATACCACCAAAAGAAAGCTCTATGTGTGTGAATAAAATGACATAAAATTCATTTGGGTACAGTGTTACATGGCCGCGCAATTACCCAGTTAAAGTAGCGCAGTGCTGAACAGCAAAAAAATGACCTGGTGACGAAGGGGGGGGGGGGGGGGGTAAGCCTTCCGGAGCTCAAGTGGTTAAAGCGGAGTTCCACCTATTTAAAAGTCAGCAGCTGCAAAAAAGTGTAGCTGCTGACTTTTAAAGCGGTTGTATACCTGCAAATAAAAAAGAAACCCAAAAAAAACCTGTAAAGCAAAGGCATAATGAGCTAGTATGCACTCCATACTAGCTCATTATGAAATACTTACTTTAGAATGAGGTCCTGCATTGCATCCCGGCCAATGCCGAGGGAGCTGACATTTCCCCCTCTGCGTTTCTTCCGGGTTCGTGGCTCCGGCGCTGTGAGTGACCGGAGCCGCGATGACGTCACTCCTCAGTTCCGGCACGATACGCCGGACCTTCGCCGTGCATGCACCGCTGATGTCAGCAGCTGCAAGCAGGGTGTATATCTCCTAAACCGTGTAGGATTAGGAGATATTCTTTTTACCTACAGGTAAGCCTTATTATAGGCCTTATTATAGGCTTACCTGTATGTAAAAAAGGGGTATACAACCGCTTTAATAATCAGACACTCACCTGTCCCACGGTCCAGAGATGGCGGGCGCACAAAGCCTCGCTCCTCAACCCCTCCTCTCCATGGCGCCGGCATTCTAACTGTGGGCTTCACAGCCGGGCGCGCACTGCGAATGTGCCAGGTGCCCTGCGAATGGCCAGGCAAACTTCTGGGACCTGTGACGTGTCCCAGAAGATTACAGGTAGGGAGGGGGGAGAGGTGATCTTCCTTCCGGGGCCATGGGAGGAAGTGGGAGCTGGGTGCTTGTAAAAACAGGGTGACCACCCCCCCCCCCCCCCAAAAAAAAAAAAATGACATGCCAAATGTGGCATGTCAGGGGGTCACCAGCACTTAAAGCGGAAGTTTCATTTTTGGGTGGAACTCCGCTTTAAAAGCTCCAACCTCTACAAACCATATATTATATTCTCACCAGACTGATGACGTAAAGCAGGGATATGCAGTTAGCGGACCTCCAGCTGTTGCAAAACTACAAGTCCCATCATGCCTCTGCCTCTGGGTGTCATGCTTGTGGCTGTCAGAGTCTTGCTATGCCTCATGGGACTTGTAGTTCTGCAACAGCTGGAGGTCCGCTAATTGCATATCCCTGATGTATAGGAATACCTTCTTGCTCTTCAGTGTCTCTAGATTGTCATAGTGCTACATTCACTAATTATTTTCTGGACTATCCCTTGATGTCCTCGTGTCCAATGTAGGGGTATGGCCCCTTCATCAGTCCTGATGATGTCAGGATCTTAGACCACCAGATGATGGGAGAGAAGACAGCGAGGGGGGGGGGAGGGGGGGTGCCGTCTAGTCTAACAAGGTGAAGGATCAGGTAAGTAAATCTTCTTTTCCATGTCCCCAGAACTCAGCGAGTAGTTAACCCTTACATTGTGGGTGCAGAACAACGGCAAGGAGAAATTTTCAAGCTTCCGGAGGTCGGCTTTAAACAAATACAAAAAAAAAAAAAAAAGGGTTCAATCACAGCAGCCCCTTTGGTGAAGATAAAATCTGAAAGCCTTGCTTTGTATAGGGCACTGAATTAAGAACAAAAAAAAAAGGTGCCGTCATTTTATCGCAGTGCATTACAAGGCACTGAGCACACCCAGATGCTGGGAGATGCTGGGAGATGATGTCTGAGGTTAGCCAATTAATGGGACAGCAATTGTCAGAACTTCTGACCACCTAGGCTGGTGCTATCACTCGGCAAACTAGGCAGCCGCCTAGGGTGCTCTGCTGCCTAGGGGCGCCCGGTCGCTGGTTTTCCTCCATGTCTGCATGCTCTGCAGGCTGCAGCATGTAACTAACTCAGTCCCAGGCAGCTGCTCCCCCTGATCGGTAGTGTAATTAGAGGCGAGGTGCAGCACTGGAGCCAGCGCTAGAAGAAGCAGAGCCAATGCTTTCTGTAAAGCACTGCCACCTTTCACATGGGCAGGGCAAAAGGGACGGGGTCAGGGGTGGAGTCAATGGGGGGCGGCAAAATGAGGTTTCACCTAGGGCAGTGATGGGGAACCTTGGCACCCCCAGATGTTTTGGAACTACATTTCCCATGATGCTCAACTACACTGCAGAGTGCCAGAGCATCATGGGAAATGTAGTTCTAAAACATCTGGGGGTGCCGAGGTTCACCATCATTGCCCTAGGGTGTCAAAAATCCTTGCACCAGCCCTGCCTAGGAGTGAGACCAAGTAAGTAAAAAAATTGAAGGTAGAACGGAAAGCGGTGTTAAACCTAAAACCAAAAAATGTCACATATTGCAGCTTACCAATCATTAGATATGGTGGCCGCATTTGTTTTCTTCTTTTAGGCATTTCACCCTCCGTTTTTCACCTGGTGATCTGACCAGTAACACCCCCCCCCCCCCCCCCTGTATTAGAGCGCCACCCCCACTCTGGATGAAGGAGCACATGGGACACCTTTGGAAAGCAGCATTGTCAGTCTGGGGGTGGGGGGGGGGGGAGTGTTAGATGTACTAGCAGATTTAGATACACTAACAAATTGAAGCCGAAATCCAGATCACACTTTATAATCAGTTACAGCGATACAGTTTATGCTCCTTTTAGGATGAAGGTTTTACATGAATAAATAAAAGCTGATCATTGAAAGCACCCGTGTCAGTGTTAAGTGGTTTGTCCCATCCATGCATTCTGCTGGAGAGCTTGTGCTTTTGAAAGACAACAGGGGTGAAAATGCTGCGCTAAACCAAAAATACAAAAACTGAAAGCAGCTAACACGCAAACGAACCAAGTCCACTAAGTGATTGTAAAAAATAAGTGTAGCGCTAATATTAACCAATGATACAATATGTGAATATAAAATGTGGGTCAAAAAAACACATTCAAGTGCATAAGTGAAGTGAATACATGTAAATAAATATAATATATAAGAAGAGGACCAAGAGTCCATAAAAGAAATACGAAACAGCAAAATGAACTTCTAAATGGTGAAAGTCCACAAGTAAGGTGTCAAATGATGGGAAGCTTTCTTCTCAATTTTCAAAGGGAGAGCAGCCAAAGGCATGAAGGCATTCAATAGGAAGAGGTAGGTACCCTTACCAGATCAGTAGGACCCACATACCATATGGCAGTGCATCAAAAAGGCTTAGGGAAGATCTCCCGTGATGTGATGATGCCAGACTGAAGGGTATCCTGTAGGTCACCAACTCCAATGGACACAAGGTGGAAGGTGGTCCCAGACAGAGATTCAAAGGCTGCCACTCACAACTCTCGTTTCCAGGAGGGAATGGTCCAGGGGTAGTCATGAGCGCTCAAGCATGGGAGAAAGAAAAAGGGAACTCCACATGCTGCAGGTCAACCAAGATGGCATTTATTGGAGTAAAACGCCATACATTACAAAAGTATAAAAAGTGATCACAATTGAAGATAAAAATGGCAATGTGGGAAACTAAAAATGCTAGCCCTACGCGTTTCAACTAAAAAGTCTTCATGCCCCTGTTGAAGACTTTTTAGTTGAAACGCGTAGGGATAGCATTTCTAGCTTCCCACATTGCCATTTTTATCTTCAATTGTGATCACTTTTTATACTTTTGTAATATATGGTGTTTTACTCCAATAAATCCCATCTTGGTTGACCTGCACCATGTGGAGTTCCCTTTTTTTTGCCATCTGTGTCCCATTGGGGAAATTTCACTTCACTTCCTGTCCCATAGTCAGCTCAAGAAGTGAGAGGAAATCCATCCAAAGTGAGGAAATCCCCAGTTGTCACCAGAATTAGTGTCCCCTACTGATAGGTTTTCCCCTCCATTCCTGTTCTGGTGACAACCCAAAAACTGGGATTTTTATTCACTCTTGGTGAATCTCTGTTATGGGAACACAGACAGCAGCCTGACAGATCTTCTAATCCTTCTCTGTCCAAAACAAAAGAAAAAAGTTTTTCCTTTAGTTCTACTTTAACCGCTTTATGACCACCCACCATACATAAACTGAGGCAGGGCGGCCGCTCTGCGGCTGATCGCGTATCTAGGATGTTATCAGCCCGCGGGGTAGAGAGAGTGCCCGTGCCCCCTCGCCTCCCCAGCTGTGCTGCGATTGGCTGCAGCACCAACCAATCAGCATCTGCTGCCATCGGATCCGGACATTACTGAAGAGAGCCCTGTGTAGGTAAACAAACACAGGGCTCGCTTCTGACAGCGGTGATGTAAAAAAAACAGTACACACAGGAACACATGTTGGCCACACTTTGATCGCCCCCTGATGTTAACCCCTCACCCCTGCCAGTGTCATTAGTACAGTGACAGTGCATATTTTTAGCACTTGTCACTGTATTAGTGTCACTGGTCCCCAAAAAAAGTATTAAAAAGTGTCAGTTAGGCGCCAGATTTGTCCGCCCCAATATCTCAGTCCCGCTATAAGTCGCTGATCGCCGCCATTACTAGAAAAAAAAAATAGAAATGTCATAAATCTAGATGTGGACACTACAAAGTTTGCGAAAACCAATCAATATACACTTATTAGGATTTTTTTTTTACCAGAAACATGTAGCAGAAAACATATTGGCCCAAACATGAAGAAATTATATATTTTTTTGACATTTTTTTATTGGATGTTTTATAGCAGAAAGTAAAAAATATTGTTTGTTTGGTTTTTTATTTTTCAAAATTGTCGCTCTATTTTTTGTTTATATAAAAAAAATACATACATACATATAAAAAAATACATATACAAAAAATAAAAACCGCAGAGGTGATCAAATACCACCAAAAGAAACTCTATTTGTGGGGGAAAAAAAAGGATTTTTTTTTTTGAGCACAGCATCGCACGACCGCGCAATTGTCAGTTAAAGTAACGCCGTGCCGTATGGCAAAAAAACAGCCTGGTCATAAAGGCCAAAGAGGTTAATACTGCTTGAAGGCAAAACTTTTTTTTTTTTTTTTTCCGTTTTGGATAGGGCAAGGGAGGGTTATAGCCCCTGGCATATTTTTGTCTATCTTTGTCCTATTGGGGAGATTTCCCTTCACTTCCTGCCCCATAGCCAAACAGGAAGTGAGAGGATATCCCTCCAAAGTGAGGACATCTCTGGTTGTCACCAGAAATAGTGTCCCCATCGGAAGATTTCACCTCTATTCCTGTTCTCGTGACAACCCAAAAATAAGGATTTTCTTTCACTCTTGGTGAATCTCTCTAATGGGAACACAGACAGCCTAACAGATCTTTTAATCCCTCTCTATTCTAGCCACAAAAAAAAAAAAAAAAGTTTTGCCTTAAGTTCTACTTTAAAGTGATTGTAAAGGTAATTAAATGTCTATACCTACCTGCTCTGTGTAATGGAATTGCACAGAGCGACCACAAACCTCCTCTTTTTGGGTTCCCTGCTGGCGCTCCCGGCCCCTCCCCTCTGTCCCGTGCCCCCATGGGGTCACTCGTGCGTGCTCACAGCCGAGCCCCGCCCTTGTGTCCATTGACACAGACAGCGGGACTTTGCCCCACCCCCTGGCTTTGATTGACACCACTGGAAGCCAATGGCTCCCGGTGCCCCAGCAAAGCCAGTGAGACCTGAAAATGAGGGTAGAGAAGAGCTGCAGGCGGGCACAGTGCTGGATCGAATGAGGGCTCAGGTAAGTTTACGGGGGGGTGCTGACACCTAAACATTTTTCCCCTTAATGCGAATGCATTAAAGGGAAACAATGTTTAGGCTTTACAACCACTTTAAAGTAAAACTAAAGGAAAAACTTGTTTTATTTTGTTCATTATGTCAGTGCTGTGATGTGCTGTCAGTGCTGTGCTGTGCTGTCAGTGCTGAAATCAGTCCCCTATTTATGAATGGTAAAAAGAAAAAAAAAATGGGTGGACTGTTCCTTTAAGTCAAGCAGTGACAGCTACTCAGTGATACATTTTTGAAACATTGTTTCAAAGTTTTCAGCCCACCCAGTGCAGAGGGGGGGCGTGTCTGCTGTCACTGTGCTGTCACTGCTGATATCACATCCTTTATTTATGATTGGTATAAAAAAATAAATAAAACTTTTTGGGTGGACTGCTCCTTTAAGTCAAGCAGTGACATCTGATACATTTTAGAAACAAAGTTTTCATCCCTCCCAGTACAGGGGGGGGCGTGTCTGCTGTCACTGAGCTGTCACTGTGCTGTCAGTGGCTGGTGCCATGGCAGACACAGGTACTCCCAGCACTGCACATTGCTGTCTGTGATACAGAGATCATCGCATTGGGGGACACACACAGCAAATATACCCCCACCCCCCCCACAATACAGAGTGCCCTGGTCCCATCCCCCCCCCTTCCCTAACTAGTCCTGAACTTGGTCACCTCTGGCTTCACCACTAACTAGTTGTGCCAAAATTATGGGATGTGGTTACCTGGGCAACCAGACTGGACGTCACACACTGGGCATGTGCACTCCAGTTTTGTCTCTCTCTCTCTCTCTCTCTTTTATTTCCAGGCAGAGGGATTTGGGCAGAGAGGGGGAGAGAGAGGGAGAAGGGGGGCATTGCTCCTCAAAAAAAAAGCAATAGGCAGCCATCTTTTATAAAATCCAACCCCCCCCCCCATCACCCCCTCCTCCTTTTTTTTCTTTTTTCTTCCAGCCTGCCAAGCCCTGATCAGCTCAGGCTGGGAGCCCCCCCTGGCATCCTATGGGTTAACAGCTGGAGCAGTTTTTTTTTTTGTACAGGGGGAGTTATCCCCCCTACAGCAAGCTTTGCAAAAAAAAAGAAAAGAAGCTGCAATTAATCGAGGGGGGCCATGAGGGGGCCCCTGGGGAGTGAAGAGGAGCCGGTGGAGGAGCAGGAAGACATGTCAGGTAGGTGCTGCATGCAGAAGGGCACACGCAGGGCGATGGGTGGCAGGAGAAAAAAAAAAAAAAAAAAAGAGGTGCGAGGGCTCAGCAAACCAGGCTGGAGCTGAATGTTTCTTCTGTTTAAAGTTTTGTGCGGCGGGGAGAATCCAGGAGCAGAAGGGCGGAATGAGAACACAAAAGAAGGGGAAATAATTGTACACGGTGTGTGTCGGGCATTTTTATACTCCCCCCCCCCCACCCCCCAAGTCGGAAATCTTCCTTTGTGTCTGTAGATTATTTTCTGTAGCAAGGGGCTGGATCAACAGGACAAGACTGGGAGGAACATGGCTGGGATCTGCTTTGTATTACTGTATGCATATGATGTGTGCCATGGCTGGGACTGAGCATCCTTCCAATTAGCAGTGGTGCATCAGACAAGGAGGCTCTGCCACCCACTCCCCCCCCCCACCACCACAATACTGGTGATATGACACCCCCCCCACAATACTGGTGATATGACACCCCCCCCACAATACTGGTGATATGACACCCCCCCCACAATACTGGTGATATGACACCCCCCCCTTCCCCCCAATACTAGTGATATGACACCCCCCCCAATACTGGTGATATGACACCCCCCCTTCCCCCCAATACTAGTGATATGACACCCCCCCCACAATACTGGTGATATGACACCCCCCCCCAATACTGGTGATATGACAACCCCCCTTCCCCCCAATACTAGTGATATGACACCCCCCCTTCCCCCCATTGCTGGTGATATGACACCCCCCCCCCATTCTGGTGATATGACACCCCCCTTCCCCCCAATACTGGTGATATGACACCCCCCTTCCCCCCAATACTAGTGATATGACACCCCCCCCACAATACTAGTGATATGACACCCCCCCCACAATACTAGTGATATGACACCCCCCCCACAATACTAGTGATATGACACCCCCCCCCCCCATTCTGGTGATATGACACCCCCCCACAATACTAGTGATATGACACCCCCCCATTCTGGTGATATGACACCCCCCCCCCACAATACTAGTGATATGACACCCCCCCCCATTCTGGTGATATGACACCCCCCCCCACAATACTAGTGATATGACACCCCCCTTCCCCCCCAATACTGGTGATATGACACCCCCCCATTCTGGTGATATGACCCCCCCCCCCAATACTGGTGATATGACACCCCCCCCAATACTGGTGATATGACACCCCCCCCATACTGGTGATATGACCCCCCCACCCCCCATTCTGGTGATCTCACATATACAAATCTTAATGAGGATGATGGTGCTGGCTTTGCAGAGCATGCATTTTGATCCATTGTTCAATATCAGCTGCATCATCATTGATCGGAGTATAAATAAGCAGGAAATATCCATAGTCCTCCTCCATAGTCCTCCTCCATAGTCCTCCTCCTATCTGTATTATGTGATCAGTACTGGACCATCACCTGATCCATGACTGCCGGGGTGGGGGGGGGGGGGGGATCATCGGAGGATCCTCTGTTCATTGTAAATCATTGTTAGGAAAAGTGTTGGAAAGTCAGATCCTTCTATTCCCTTCATACAGATAGTCCGGTCAGGGATGGTCACGCCTGAGCTCCTCCATGTGCTGCAGGTTACAGGACATTACACAGGCTGGGACTACTGCAACCATCAGGAAAACGAACCCTCGCCGGAGTGCATGTATATATATATATGTATATATGTGAAAAGAGGCTGCAAGAGATTAGCTGTGATCCTATCATGAAGTTCCTTGTTCCCTTTATAGGGTGACAACACTTTTCCCAGGTATTCTCCTCTGTTGTCACCCTGTCACATGGGCTTCCCATGGAGGCTACAAGTGGTCATTTCCACACACAGTACACTGGTATAGCCCCATCAGAAACCTGACCCTGGGAATTGCCATGTAGCCATCACTGGGGTGAATGTAGATGGGAAGTGGGTGCAAGGAGTCTGCAGGAGATTAGTGGTGACCCTACTATATGGTGACAACTCGCTATCCCTGTTTCCCAGTTGTTCCCCTCTGTTGTCACTCTATCACATGGGCTTCCCATGGAGGCTTCAAGTGGCCATTTCCACACACAGTACACTGGTATAGCCCACTGTTGTCACCGTCAGAAAACTGACCCTGAGGAATGCCATGTAGATATAGCTAGAATGCATGGAGATGGGAAGTGAGTGCAAAGAGGCTGCAGGAGATCAGAGGCGATCCTGCTATTAAGACCATTGCTCTGGCACTTCCTGTTACAAAGGGACAACACTCTGCCCCCCCCCCCCGTTTCCCAGTAGTCCTTCTGTGTTGTCACCCTGTCACATAGGTTTTATATGTTGGCTACAAGTGGCTGTTTCCACAACCAGATCCACTGTTGTCACCATCAGAAACCTGACTCTGAAGAATGCCATGTAGCCATCATTGGGGTGAATGTAGATGGAAAGTGAGTGCAAGGAGGTTGCAGGAGATCAGCGGTGATCCTGCCACTAGGGCCCTGTTATAGGGTCACAACACTCTCTCCATATTTCTATGTTGTACCTGTCTGGTGTCACCCAGGCTTCCTATGGTGGCTACAAGTGGCCATTTCAACACATTATGCAGACATGGCCCGCTGTTCTCACCACCAGAATGGCAGGATCACCACTGATCTCCTGCTACCTCTTTGCACCCATTTCCCATCTATATGCACTCTAACGATGACTACCTGGCGTTTCTCATGGTCAGATGAGATCAGTGGTGATCCTACCATTGAGGCCCTTCACTGGCCTGTTACAAGGTGACAACACTGCGTCTGTGTGTTCCTATGGTGGCTACCAGTGGCTGTTTCAACACCCATTATACAGGCCAGGGTCCAACGACCATCTAGTCATCACTGCAGTGTATGTAGATGGGAAGCGTGTGCAAAGAGGTTACAAGTGATCAGCAGTGATCCTGCCATGAAGGACCTTGTTTGGGCATTACATGTTATATGGTTTACAATACTTGTTCCCCTCCGTTGTCACCCGGTCACATGGGCTTCCTATGGAGTCTACAGGACATTCCTCACTGGTGTCACCATCAGAAGACTCCCCCCTGGGGCTTCACAAATGTGCTTTGAAAAAGTCAGGAGCCAGGATTTTTTTTTTTGAACTAACAAATCTTATTGGTGGAACATGTAATGTGTTCCCGAAGGTGAACCTATCCTTTAACCCTTTCACAGACAGAACCAGTTTTGCGGGTTTTTTTTGTACACATTTAAAAATTAATTTTAGATCTGAAGATATATACATAAAACCCCCAAACATGATATCTTTTCTGAAAGCAAACACCTTAGAGAATAAAATAGTGGCAGTTCCAATTTTTTTTTATGTTACACGATATTACCGCAAAGGTCTTGGGAACACAACATTTCTGTAAAACACACATTAACCTCTTGCTTACCGGGCACTTAAACCCCCCTCCTGCCCAGACCAATTTTCAGCTTTCAGCGCTCTCACTCTTTGAATGACAATTGCGCGGTCATGCAACAGTTTACCCAAATTCAATTTTTAACCATTTTTTTCACACAGATAGGGCTTTCTTTTGGTGGTATTTAATTGCTGCTGAGTTTTTTTATTTTTTGCTAAATAAAAACAAAAAGGGGGCCGGAAATTTTGAAAAAAAAAAAAACAAAAAAACAAAACAGTTTCATAGTTTGTTATGAAAATTTGAAAACAGGTAATTTTTCTCCTTCGCCGATGTGCGCTGATGAGGCTGCACTGATAAGGCGGCACTAATGGGCACTGATAGGCAGCACTGATAAGGTGGCACTAATGGGCACTGATAGGCAGCACTGATAAGGTGGCACTAATGGGCACTGATAGGCAGCACTGATAAGGCGGCACTAATGGGCACTGATAGGCGGCACTGATGGTTGGAACTGATAGGTGGCACTGATAGGCAGCATTGATCTGTGGCACTGATTATTAGACAATGAGGGCATTGATTGGCAAGCACTGGTGGACATTGATGGGTGGCACTGTGGGCACTGGTAGGTGGATCGACCCCTTACTCAGATCTGTGATCAGCCGAGTCTCATAGACTCGGTGATCACAGAGCCCGCAGTGTGTGACCTGCAGGGTCGCGCAGACTGTGCTTGCTCGGGGAGGACGTCCAGGGACGCCCTCTCGGCAATTAAGGCCGCTCTGCAAGCCGTCTTTCGGCAATAGCAACGGGCGCCAAGTAGTTAAAGTTAAAGGGGTTGTAAACCCTCGAGGTTTTTCACCTTAATACATTCTAATAGGGCGTACACACGGTCGGACTTTGTTCGGACATTCCGACAACAAAATCCTAGGATTTTTTCCGACGGATGTTGGCTCAAACTTGTCTTGCATACACACGGTCACACAAAGTTGTCGGAAAATCCGATCGTTCTGAACGCGGTGACGTAAAACCACGTACGTCGGGACTATAAACGGGGCAGTGGCCAATAGCTTTCGTCTCTTTATTTATTCTGAGCATGCGTGGCACTTTGTCCGTCGGATTTGTTTACACACGATCGGAATTTCCGACAACGGATTTTGTTGTCGGAAAATTTTATCTCCTGCTCTCCAACTTTGTGTGTCGGAAAATCCAATGGAAAATGTCCGATGGAGCCCACACACGGTCGGAATTTCCGACCAACACGCTCCGATCGGACATTTTCCATCGGAAAATCCGACCGTGTGTACGGGGCATATGCATTAAGGTGAAAAATCTCCTTTAGTGTAGAAGCCCCCCAGAGCCCCGTTTTACTTACCCAAACCTTGTCTTTCGCGCGCCCGGGAACGAGCACACCAGCTCCAGCCGGTGTGTCTCATGTCCTGGTTAGATAAATTGATAGCAGCACAGCCATTGGGTCCCGCTGCTGTCAATCAAATCCAATGACGAGGGGGGCGGGGCCAAGTCCTGCTGTCTGTGTCAATAGACGGAGCAGCAGGACACGGGAGCGCGCCCCAGGACGAGGTGCCCAGAGGGAGAATGCTTCTCCCAACAGGCACTGGAGAAGAGGAGGAACCAGTAAGGCCGCTGAGGGACCTCAGAAGAGGAGGATTGGGGGGCCACTCTGTGCAAAACAAACTGCACAGAGGAGGTAAGTAAAAAAAAAAAAATTACCTTTGGATATCCTTTCATTTTAGGCGGGCACATAAACACACTAAAATTATACATTTTTTTGTTAAAATTTAAAAGACGAGGTTACACCGAGAAAACAGATACCCAACATGTCAAACCTTAAAATTGTGTGAAATGGCGCCAAACATCAGTACCCTATATCTTCCATAAGGGACACATTAAAGCGAGCCGCCGCCGAAAATTTTTTTTTAAAAGTCAGCAGCTACAAATACTGCAGCTGCTGACTTTTAAAAACATGGACACTTACCTGTCCAGGGCCGCCCGCGATGTCCGCACCCGAGGCCAAACCGTCTCTCCGTCCTCGGGTGCTGCCCGCCCTCCATCTTCGGTAAGGGAATCAGGAAGTGAAGCCGTGCGGCCTTCACTTCCCGGTTCCCTACTGTGCATGCGCGAGTCGCGCAGCGCAATACGGATGGTCGCTGCTGCCCTCTGGGACCCGTGTGTTTCCCAGCAGGCAGCAGGAAGTGGCGTAAATAACCGCAGATTCTGCGGCTATCTATGCCGGAAGGGAGTACAGATACCTGTAATACAGGTATCTGTACTCCCCTCCCCCCTGAAAGGTGCCAACTGTGTCACCGGAGGGGGGAGGAATCTGATGAGTGGAAGTTCCACTTTTTGGGTGGAACTCCACTTTAAAAGCCGCCTATATGGTCATCATGTTAGCGTTACAAAGGAGGTTCTGGTGAAAGATTTATTGCTCACATTCTGGTGTGCATGGCAATATGTAAAAATGTGTATTGCAATCAATGTTTTCAGACATAGGTGACCCCATGTGTACATTTATGTTTGTACGTGCGTATGTGTGTGGAGTGGAGGGGGGGGGGGGTGTGGGGGGGGGTTCTTTTTTATTTTTTTTTCCCCATCACTTATGGAGACAAAAAAAAAACCCTCTAGGTCAGGGATATGCAATTAGCGGACCTCCAGCTGTTGCAGAACTACAAGTCCCATGAGGCATAGCAAATCTCTGACAGCCACAAGCATGACACCCAGAGGCAGAGGCATGATGGGACTTGTAGTTTTGCAACAGCTGGAGGTCCACTAATTGCATATCCCTGCTCTAGGTGATGATTTTTTGGTGACGGGTTCTCTTTAATGAGACATGCAGGGTCTAAAAGTACCCCCTGATGTCTCCCCTGTGCTCCACCAAATGTAACGCAAATGCACATCGCACCACCTTTGATGGCCAAGAAAAACTGTCAACCTGGAGGTCATACACATCACTTGCTCTCCTCTCTCCCCTTTACCCCGGTGGCACCTCTATGCCGGCCCCAGACCTGCAGATGGGCACGTGGAGCCCGGGGATACATAGCAAAGGGGCGGGGGGGTGGGGAAGAGGGCACGTGTGGAGTGTGTGAAAGCATTCGAGCAGCAGCCCAGGCGCCAGGATGCAATTTTGTTGTTGTCACGGCAACCTGACGCCTGGGATTTGTTCAGCCCTGTCCTGAGGAAATGCCATGTAGCCATCGTATGGAATACATGTAGATAGGAAGTTGGGTGCAAAGGGACTGCAGGAGATCAGCATTGATCCTGCCAGGAAGGTCCCTGTTATAGGGGAAATATAGGGGAGAGCACCCTAAGAGAGTAAGCCACATCCCTAATATAGAGCAATACATACAGACAATGGATCTGGATATTGTATGAGAAATATCTATGAAATATCTATGAATACATGACCAATCATCTGCAGAATGGTTTCATGCATACTATGCTACAAATAGACCGTACTGGAACTTTATGTTTGTTTTTAATGAAGTATTAATAAAGTTTTTTAAATATTTTTTTTTAGCAAAAAAAAAGTTTGTGATTTTTGCTGTCTGTAAAAGTCCCTAAGGGGTATTGTCTATATATATTACCTGTTCTAGGGTGACAACGCTCTGTCCCTGCCTCCCACTCGCCCTCCAGCGTTGTCACGTGGAATTCCCATGGTGGCTACAAGTGGCCATTTCCACACCCATTACACAGACATAGTCTAGTGTGGTCTCTATCAGAAAACTGACCCTGAGAAATGCCATGCAGACTGTGACATCACTGGTAGTGTATGTGGATAGAAGTGGGTGCAAAGAGGTTGCAGGAGATCAGCGGTGATCCTGCCATTAGGGTCCTTGTTCCTGATTTAGCACTCTATATACAACACAGAGTCCATGTTTCCCAGGTGTTCCTCTCCGTTGTCACCCTGTGGCATTGGCTTCCCAAGGAGGCTACAAGTGGCCGTCTCAACAACTATTATGCAGACATGGCCCCACTGTTGTCACCATCAGAAAACTGAGCCTGAGAAATGACATGCAGGCATCACTGGAGTGCATATAGGTGGGAAGTGGGTGCAAAGAGGTAGCAGGAGACCAGCAGTGATCCTGTCATTGAGATCCTATAGGATGACAACACTGTGTCTGTGTTCCCCAGTTGTTCCCCTCCATTGTCAGCCTGTTACAGGGGCTTCCCATGGTGGCTACTAACACCCATTACAAAGGCTGGGTCCACTGTTGTCACCACCAGAATACTGACCCTGAGAAATGCAGCCACCTCTAAAGCACATGTAAATGGGAAGTGAGTGCCAGGAGGCTGCAGGAGATCAGTGGTGATCTTGCCATGAAGGTCCATATTTGGGAATGACCTCTTCTAGGATGACAACGCTCTGTCCTTGTTTCCCAGTTCTTCTCCTCTGTTGTCACCTTGTCACATAGGACTACAAGTGGCCATTTCATACACACATTATGCAGACGAGGCTTAAAGTGATTGTAAAGTCTCATTTATTTTTTGTGTGTAAAAATAACAAACATGTTTTATCTGCTCTGTTGTAATGGATTTGCACAGAGCAGCCCCGATCCTCCTCTTCTGGGGTCCCTCTTCGGCCCTCCTTGCCCCTCCCGACGAGTGCCCCCCACAGCAAGCAGCTTGCTATGGGGGGCACCCGAGCAGTTCCATGTGTCCATTCAGACCCCTCTCTCCTCATTGGCTTGCTGACTTTGATTGAAAGCAGCAGGAGCCAATGGCGCTTCGCTGTTGTCTCAGACAATGAGGAAGGGAGTCCCGGACAGCCGAGTCTCTCGTCCAACATTGCTGGATCGAGATGGGGCTCAGGTAAGTATTAGGGGGGGGGGCTGCTGCACACAGAAGGTTGTTTATCATAAAGTAGAACTATGGGCAAAACTTTTTTTTTGCATTTTGGATCGTGCAAAGGGAAGGGTTATAACCCCTGTCAGATTTTTTTTTTTTCACCATCTCTGTTCCATTGTGGAGATTTTTCAGCACTTCCTGTCCCATAGCCAAACAGGAAGTGAGAGGAAATCCCTGCAAATTAAGGGAATTTCTTGGGGCCCCCCAGCTCACCAGAACTAGGGTCCCCACTGGAAGATTTCCTCTCTATTACTTTTCTGGGGACAATCCAAAATTTGGGAATGTTTTTTACTTTCATTTTTAATGATGATGGTGAACAGGACAAACCGAGAGGATGAATCTCTCTAACGGGGGGAACAGACAGCAATAAAACCTGACAGGGGTTCTAATCCCTCTCCACTCTATCCAAAACTAGAAAAAAAGCTTTGCCTTTAGTTATACTTTAATGCACAAAATACACCTTCTGCCTTTACAGCAACTTTAACTGCTTGCCGACCAGCCGCCGTCATTATACTGCGGCAAGACGGCACGATCCCACAAATCGCAGTAGGTGTACGTCGGCGCAGGAGCTCGCTTTTGTGGGCACGCGCTCCCATTGGCCAGCGGGGGAGCCAGTCAGCGGGTCTGGCGGACTTGATGTCCGCCGGCCGTCCACGATCGTTCCCCGCAGTGACAGAACGGGGATCTGCCACTTTGAATGGATGTAGGGGAATGACGACTGTAGATAAACAGGTACAACTTATGTAGGAGGATTTGTTTCATCTCTGTGTATCACCTGAGGCCAGTCACTTCACTGGGGATATGGAGGGGTTTACAACCACTTGTCGACCCCAATATAGCCAAATGACAGCTACAGCGCAGACGGCTAGTTCTTGGAGGCCGACGCGTTCTGTGATCACAGTGTCCTGTTTATCAGTGCAGTCCCAACAGTGCCCACCAGTTCTGCCTATCAGTGCCCACCAGTTCTGCCAATCAGTGCCCACCAGTGCTGCCAATCAGTGCCCACCAGTGCTGCCAATCAGTGCCCACCAGTTCTGCCAATCAGTGCCCACCAGTGCTGCCAATCAGTGCCCACCAGTGCTGCCAATCAGTGCCCACCAGTTCTGCCAATCAGTGCCCACCAGTTCTGCCAATCAGTGCCCACCAGTGCTGCCAATCAGTGCCCACCAGTTCTGCCAATCAGTGCCCACCAGTTCTGCCAATCAGTGCCCACCAGTGCTGCCAATCAGTGCCCACCAGTTCTGCCAATCAGTGCCCACCAGTTCTGCCAATCAGTGCCCACCAGTTCTGCCAATCAGTGCCCACCAGTGCTGCCAATCAGTGCCACCTATCACTGCCCACCAGTGCTGCCAATCAGTGCACGCCAGTGCCGCCTATCCGCGCCCACCAGTGCTTCCAATCAGTGGCTACCAGTGCTGCCAATAAGTGCCCATCAATGCCTTCTCATCAGTGTCACCTGCCAGTGCCCATCCGTGCCGCCTATGACTGCCACCTATCAGTGCAGCCTCATCAGTGCCCACCAGTGCTGCCATTTAGTGCCCATCAATGCTTCCTCATCAGTGTCACCTATTAGTGCCACCTACCAGTGCCCATCAGTGAAGCCTAATCAGCGCACCTCAGTGAAGTAGAAAAATAACCTGTTTTCAAAAATTTATAACAGAAACTATGAAAGAGTATTTTTTTTCCCCCAAAATTTTCGGCCTTTGTTTAAATTAACCCCCCCCCCCCCAGTGGTAATTGAATACCTCCAAAAGAAAGCTCTATTTGTGTGAAAAAAAAAAAAGTGCCCGGTAGGTACAGTAGTAGTGGTTCTTGCTGTTTTTCCCTTTTTATCTCTGCTGTACGCAATTTTTATCTCTGCTACATTACAGAGCGATGGAATGTGGTGCACAAAAAGCTTCATGTCCTACTCTGCAAAATATAAGCAAACACACTGCAGCTGCTGGCTTTTAATAATCGGACACTTACCTGTCCTGGACTCCAGCGATGTCGACACTGCAGCTGATGTTTCCATCAGCTGTCGGGTGCTGCCGCCGCCATTGCGGGTAAAGGAACCCGGGCAGTGTAGCCATACGGCTTCATACCGGGAACCCTACTGCGCATGCGTGAGGCTCCTCTCCTCTCTCCTACTGGCCTGGCGACAAGAGAAGGAGGAGGGAGCCCCGCGGTGATGTCATGGGCCGCAGCGCGGACTCCCGAAAGTGGGAACAGGATACCTGTCATAGGTATCTGCTCCCCCCCCCCCCCCCGAAAGGTGCCAATTGTGGCACCGGAGGGGGAGGGGAGACAAATGAGCGGAAGTTCCACTTTTGGGTGTAACTCCGCTTTAAGTACTTTATAAGTCTAATAGGGCGTACACACGGTCGGACTTTGTTCGGACATTCCGACAACAAAATCCTAGGATTTTTTCCGACGGATGTTGGCTCAAACTTGTCTTGCATACACACGGTCACACAAAGTTGTCGGAAAATCCGATCGTTCTGAACGCGGTGACGTAAAACACGTACGTCGGGACTATAAAAACGGGGCAGTGGCCAATAGCTTTCATCTCTTTATTTATTCTGAGCATGCGTGGCACTTTGTCCGTCGGATTTGTGTACACACGATCGGAATTTCCGACAACGGATTTTGTTGTCGGAAAATTTTATATCCTGCTCTCAAACCTTGTGTGTCGGAAAATCCGATGGAAAATGTCCGATGGAGCCCACACACGGTCGGAATTTCTGACAACACGCTCCGATCGGACATTTTCCATGGGAAAATCCGACCGTGTGTACAGGGGCATTAGAATGAGTACGGAGCTGTGGCTCTCCTGATTTGCATACGTGTCCTGGTTCAAAAGTGCTGAAGCCATAGGCAGCCAGGCAGCTGACATTTTCAGAAGGTGGTCAGCAGTGGGAGCCTTTATACTGGTTTTAGCACAGTTATGGAGTAGACACGCCTTCTACTACCTTTATTTGCCAAGAGACCTTCTTGTGTGCCCTTCTGAAACTGGTTTCACTGAGGCTGCATTCACACCTGAGCGTTTTCAGCTCGTAAAACGCCTGCAAAACGCCCAACAAGCAAATCCTATTCATTTCAATGGCACCTGTTCACATCTGAGGGTTTTGTCACCTAAACCAAAATGCCTGAAAACGCCTTAAGAACAAAAAAAAAAGAGCTTCTTTTGGGCAGATTACAGGCGTTTATTTGAAACGCTCGGGTGTGAATGCAGCCTTACTAGTTACCAAACTTTTCTGACTGTGCTGCAGTGTCCTTAAAGTGATACTAAAGGGTAAACATTAATGATTTTTTTAATAACAAACATGTTATACTTACCGGCTCTGTGTAATGGTTTTGCACAGAGCAGCCCCAATCCGCCTCTTCTTGGGTCTCCCGCCGGCGCTCTGGGCTCCTCCCCCAAGCCACTTTCTATGGGGGCACTGGTACATGCTCGATCCCAAGCCCCACTCTGTGTCCATAAGAAACACCTTTCCCTGACGCCGCCCCCCCCCCCAAACATACCTCGCCCTGTCACTTCCTGAACCCCAGGCACAAAAACATTCACTTTAAGGCTGCGATCACACCATTGCAAATTGGATGCAGCTTCTCCGCATCCAATCCGCAATAGCAGGAGAACTTGACTGACTCTCTATGGAGCCGGTTCACATATCTCCGTAGCAGGTTCGTTGCGTTTTGCACAAAAACTTTGTGTCTTTTGGTCCGTTTCAGGTCCAAATTCAGCCCAAAATTTGGGCTGAAATCGGAGCTGAAACGGTGAACCAGGACGCACCAAACCCCTGCTGTGAGCTGCATGCGGCTCATATGTGAACCCGGCCTTAATTTAGTATTTCACAGTAACGCCAAAGGATATAAATCCACTGTGCACCTAAAGCTTTGTAAACCCCGATTATACCTTGTAATGGCCATCACTGAGGTTGTAGATGGCGGCCCTGATGGGCATCAATGGGGTTGTAGAGGTTCATGTAATGGGCATCAATGGGGTTGTAGAGGTTCATGTAATGGGCATCAATGGGGTTGTAGAGGTTCATGTAATGGGCATCAATGGGGTCGTAGAAGTTCTTGTAATGGGTATCACTGGGGTCGTAGAAGTTCTTGTAATGGGCATCAATGGGGTCGTAGAAGTTCTTGTAATGGGCATCAATGGGGTCGTAGAAGTTCTTGTAATGGGCATCAATGGGGTCGTAGAAGTTCTTGTAATGGGTATCACTGGGGTCGTAGAAGTTCTTGTAATGGGCATCAATGGGGTCGTAGAAGTTCTTGTAATGGGCATCAATGGGGTCGTAGAAGTTCTTGTAATGGGCATCAATGGGGTCGTAGAAGTTCTTGTAATGGGCATCAATGGGGTCGTAGAAGTTAGCCATCATAAATTTGTTGGCCCCTTACACAGCTTTAGGCCTGGGCTGGGCCCCCCCCAGCCTGACCACCAACACTCCCCAGGGCTTGCCCACAGGCCATCCTACCGAATTCGCACACCAGCCACCTCACCTGTACACACTCAGCCCCCCCCCCTCAATCCTGTATATATGTCAGTCCCCCTCACACCTGTATATATGTCGCCCCCCCACACCTGTATATATGCCAACCTCGCCCCCCCCTCCACACACACACACCTGTATAAATGTCAGCCCCCACACACACCTGTGTATATGTACGGCCCCCAAACACCTGTATGCATGTCAGACCCCTCCCCAAACACACCTGTATATATGTTAGCCCCGCCACACACACACACCTGTATATATGCCAGCCCCCCCCCACACCTGTATATATGTCACCCCCACACACCTGTATATATATATATATATGTCACACCCGTATATATTTCAGTCCCCCCAACATTTGTATATATGTCAGCCCCCCCCCACACCTGTATATATGTCAGCCCCTCCCCCCACACACACCTGTATATATGAAAGTTCCCCCCCCCCAACACACACCTGTATATATGTCAGCCCCCCCCCACACCTGTATATATGTCAGCCCCTCCCCCCACACACACCTTTATATATGAAAGTCCCCCCCCCCACCACACACCTGTATATATGGCAGCCCCACATATGCACAAATCTGCAAACACACAAGGCTCTGGCCCCTCCCTGTACACAAACAGCCCCCTCCCTTTCCTTCATAGCCCCTACATGAAAAGAAGATCTTCCTACCTGGTCCCGGCTCGTTTTCATAAAGCTGACATGTTGCTGACACAGAGAAACCCAGTACACGAGGGGTGCACATGCACATAGTAGCCAGTGGTGGCAGTAAAGAGTTTGATGTCTGAGCTCAATGCCACAGAGCAGATTCAGCCGAGATCGTTTCTGTAATGCACAGCACGGCTCCCCTTCACCCGTCCTGCCTTCTTCTGGCCCAGGTGGGCCCCTTACAGTTTTAATGGCTGTACCCCCCTGATGGCGGCCCTGATGGGCATCACTGGGGTTGTAGAGGTTCATGTAATGGGCATCACTGGGGTCGTAGAAGTTCTTGTAATGGGCATCAATGGGGTCGTAGAAGTTCTTGTAATGGGCATCAATGGGGTCGTAGAAGTTCTTGTAATGGGCATCAATGAGGTTGTAAAGGTTCTTGAAATGGGCATCACTGGGGTCGAAAGAAGTTCTCATAATGGGCATAACTGGGGACATAGAGATTCCTGTAATGGGCATTACTGGTGTCGTAGAGGTTCTTGTAATTGGTATCAATGGAGTCATAGAGGTTCAACTAATGGGCATCATTGGGGCCATAGAAGTTGCGTAATGGGCATCAATGGGTGTAGAGGTTCTTGTTATTGCCATCACTGGGGTCGTAGAAGTTTTCATAATGGGCATAACTGGGGCCATAGAGATTCCTGTAATGAGCATCAAGGGAGTCGTAGAGGTTCTTGTAATGGGCATCTCTGGGGTCCTGGAAGTTCTAGTAATGGGCATTACTGGGGTCGTGGAGGTTCTGGTAATGGGCATCACTGGGGTTGTGGAGGTTCTAGTAATGGGCATCACTGGGGTCATGGAGGTTCTAGTAATGGGCATCACTGGGGTCGTCGAGGTTCTTGTAATAGAGCATTACTGGGGTCATTCCAAAGGAAGTTTTCACTTTATGTGTGTATATCTGCCATCAAACAAACATTTGCTTCCACTCTCTGACCTTCACCTTGATCAGCACATTTGAGCATCTGATTGAGTATATCTGTACATATTTCTGTACATTGTCCTCATCTGATGAAGAAGAAACCACAATTTCCAGCTTGTCTGATTGGCTTTTTGATTATTGGAATGGGGTCTGACCCTGTAGACACACAAACATGGTAAATTAAAGGGTATATCCAGACAGAACGTTGTTTTATTCATTATTAATTGTTGTTATTATTATTATTTTATTTGTTATAGTTACTTAATATCTATCTATCTATCTATCTATCTATCTATCTATCTATCTATCTATCTATCTATCTATCTATAGATAGCTAGGTATATATTTTTATTTGGGGGGAGGTTAAATCCCATATCAGGGTTTCATTGTGTGTCTCCATGATAGAGGTATTTCTCCTAACTTCCTGTCCGAGAGACTTAACAGGAAGTGGGAATAAATTCCCTTTTAGTTTTTACTGGAACAGGTGTCCCCATGTTCTGGTGAAAACTGTAAAATGTTGAATGTTTCATGATTTTCTGACACCCTGACTATAGTCGCCAAGACAGAGAGGGAGAATCTCACCAGAGGGCACATAGACAACAAAAACCTCAAAATATGAAAACAGAAGCCCCAAACCAAATGGTAAAAAAGGCCAAACCACTTTAATGGTTCATAGTGTGATCACATAAAAACATCCAATTTGGTTCAGGAGGCCAAACCAATCCCCCACATCAAGATTCCTCCAGAGCTTGCTAGTGGTTCCTTGAGCTGGGACTGTTTGACCTCCAATTTGATGGTGCCTCCATAGTTCTGGGGCCAATGCCACTTGAAAGAGCGAGCAGTATGATACCAATGATCGGTTTATCTGTCTGTAAGGAGGGTATTCACACCACTACTGTAAGGCCCCATTCACACCTGAATCGCGCAATTTTACGGCGCTTTTTACCTGGTGCAGGGCAAAAGGTCAAAATGTAAAAAGCAGAAAAACGCCCAAATCTGCCTGATTCGCGCGACAAAAAAAGGGCCCAGAACTTGTTTGAGCTTCAGGCGTAGGGCTTCAGGCGTTTTGGAGTGGAGATGTGAACCATCTCCATAGAGAATAATGGATTTTTTCCCCTCCAGCGTTTTGTAGCTTCAGGCTTCAAGCTATAAAACGCTCAGGTGTGAATGGAGCCTAAGGGGCATTCTTCCTATTGACCCCCAATGTAACAGAGGTTCTAAGCCCTCAACCTTATCCAAAACGAAAAATCTAAGTTTTGGCAAGAGGTATGCTTTAATTGCCTGAGATAACCAGAATCATCCATCTAGGACAACCTTTCTCAACCTTGTTACCCCCAAAGAACCTTTAAAACAACTTTCAAGTATGGGGGAACCCTGCTAAAACCAATTTGTCAGGGGTTAATGCCATTTACATGGTAGTCAATGGGAACAAGTTTACTTACATTGGCGATCAGTGGGAAGAATGTTCCTAACATTGGTGATCAGTGGGAAGAATGCTCCTTACATTGGTGATCAGTGAGAAGAATGTTCCTTACATTGGTGATCAGTGGGAAGAATGCTCCTTACATTGGTGATCAGTGAGAAGAATGTTCCTTACATTGGTGGTCAGTGAGAAGAATGTTCCTTACATTGGTGATCAGTGAGAAGAATGTTCCTTACATTGGTGGTCAGTGAGAAGAATGTTCCTTACATTGGTGATCAGTGAGAAGAATGTTCCTTAAATTGGTGATCAGTGGGAAGGATGTTCCTTACATTAGTGATCAGTGAGAAGAATGTTCCTTACATTGGTGATCAGTGGGAAGGATGTTCCTAACATTGGTGATCAGTGGGAAGAATGCTCCTTACATTGGTGATCAGTGAGAAGAATGTTCCTTACATTGGTGGTCAGTGAGAAGAATGTTCCTTACATTGGTGATCAGTGAGAAGAATGTCCCTTGCATTGGTGATCAGTGAGAAGAATGTCCCTTACATTGGTGATCAGTGAGAAGAATGTTCCTTACATTGGTGATCAGTGAGAAGAATGTTCCTTACATTGGTGATCAGTGAGAAGAATGTCCCTTACATTGGGGGTCACTGGAAAGATTGTGTGAATGCCGTCCTTACAGACAGCTAAAGAGATCATTGGTGTCATGATGCTAGCTCCTTCAAGTGGTGTTGGCCCCAGAACTATACAGGCACCATCAAACAGGTGGTCAATCAGCCACAGCTGAACCCCTAGCAAGCTCTGGAGGAACTCTGGTTGAGAATGGCCGATCTAGGATAATCATGTGTACCTGTAGTACACGTGTAACCATAGACGCAATATAATGTTTGCCCATTCTGCCTGAAATGATCCTGATTGGATGATGGACATCATGTCTGGACACCACTTGAAGGTCTTGCAGATCCCAGCGAACCAGTTGCTGCTGTTTTCCTTTAGAATAGCAATCAACATGCATGGTCAGGTACTATGTATATACATGGAAAGCCCCTGTTATAGGTAGAGCAGTATGAAATGTAGACAGGTGTCGGAGGTTGGGCCTCCCCACCACAAGTCAGGAACATTTCTGTGATTGTGTGTAATGACAAAGCCTTTGAAAGCCTCCAAATGACTTGGGCGAGCGATGATTGATTGAGGAGATGGATGAGGCGTGATGATCATTGCTTTGTTGAGGAGATTGTAGAAATGTGTAAAGTGCCTCTGAGAAGTCAGAGTTTGATTGCTGAAGACCATCGTCATCATTCTGCAATGGTTGGAGTGACGCTTTGTCAGTAGTAATGTCGGGGCAGAGTTTTGTTGTGGGTTCCTGATTGCACCGAGGTTTTGAAGATCATACAGTGGGTGTATCAGACTTCTCAAAGCTGAACTCTGGGATCTACAAAAAAAAAACACCCTCACAGTGTGCCCCCCCCCCCATGCAAGGGTCGAATGCTGGTTAGGTCTTAGGCCGGGTTCACACTATTGCGAATCGAATGCAGTTTTTCCCCGCATCCAATTCACATAGCAGGAGTTTGTGACCGGCTCTCACATCTCACATGCGAATTTGCACAGGAGTCCTGTGCGTCGTTTGGTCCATTTCAGGTCCGAATTCAGCCAAAAATTCGGCCTGAAATTGGACCTGAAATGGTGAATGAAAGATGCACCAGACTCCTGCTGCGAGCCGCTGCGTTCTCAAGTGTGAACCCAACCTAAGGGTAGAGGAATAAGGTGTAGTATTTACCTCATTCCTTGCTCCAGCTGGCTTTAGCACTCCAATATGTAGTTGGGCTCGCAACACCCTCATGTACAATAGAGGTCTATTGGCCCTGCATTGTAATTGATGGCGCACAACCTTTGGCTGGAGTTTCTTAGAGCCCTTTCACACTGGGGCGGCGTCGGCGGTAAAACGCCGCTATTATTAGCGGCGTTTTACTGTCGGTATGCGACCGCTAGCGGGGCGGTTTTACCCCCCGCTAGCGGCCGAGGAAGGGTTAAATACCACCGCAAAGCGCCTCTGCAGAGGCGCTTTGCCGGCGGTATAGCCGCGCCGTCCCATTGATTTCAATGGGCAGGAGCGGTAAAGGAGCGGTATACACACCGCTCCTTCACCGCTCCGAAGATGCTGCTGGCAGGACTTTTTTTACCGTCCTGCCAGCGCATCGCTCCAGTGTGAAAGCCCTCGGGGCTTTCACACTGGATACACAGCAGCGGCACTTTGGGGTCGGTTTGCAGGCGCTATTATTAGCGCAATAGCGCCTGCAAACCGCCCCCAGTGTGAAAGGGCTCTTAGACAAAAGGTTTTGGGGACTGGCTGTACAAATTTTGGGGAAAAAAGACACTTTCATGAATTAAAAAAAACTAAACAGTAAAGTTAGCCCAATTTTTTTTTTTGTATAATGTGGAGGATGATGTTACGTCGAGTAAATAGATACCCAACATGCCATGCTTTGAAATTGCGCACAGTCGTGAAATGGCGACAAACTACGGTACGTTAAAAATCTCCATAGGCGACGCTTTAAAAAAATGTAACGTTTACCAGGTTAGAATTACAGAGGAGGTCTAGTGCTAGAATTATTGCTCTCTCTATGACGATCGTGGTAATACCTCACATGTGTGATTTGAACACCGTTTACATTTGCGGGCGTGACTTACGTATATGTTTTGTTTGTTGCGCGGGGACAGGTGCGCTTTAAATTTTTTTTTTTTTTCTTTTCATGTTTATTTTTATTTTTTTTTACATTGTCCTTATAAAAAAAAAAAAAAAAAATCCTGATCAATTTTATTGCTGTCACAAGGAATGTAAACATCCCTTGTGACAGTAATAGGCAGTGACAGGTCCTCTTCATGGAGGGATCGGGGGGGTCTAACAGACCTCAAACTCCTTCTCTGCACTTCAAAGTATTCAGATCGCCAAAAACGGCGATTCTGAATACTGTCTTTTTTTTTTTTTAAATCGGCGTCATTGGCCCGGGAAGAGCGGCGGAATGGGGGGGACGTCCCCTCCCGCTCCGTTAGGTTAACAGCCGAGCGGCTTTTCAGCCACATCGGTTGTTCTCACTAAAGAACCGACCGTCCGCTCTAAAAACGGTACCGGGGTGATGCCTGCACCCGATATAACCTCTGAAAGCCACGAACGCAAATTTGCTTCCAATCGGCGCTAAAGAGGGGTTAAAGAGTAAGTCCACTTTTGTTGAGAAAAGTATGAGCTCTGACACTTCCGGGTAGGGGGAGCGCGTGCGCTGCTTCTGTTGCGATTAGTCACAGCAGAAGCCGATCAGTGGGTGGCGGCCTATGGATGTCCGCGGACACCCACTGATCGTTGAGGAGAGCAAAAGAACAGAGCTCTGCCTATGTAAACAAGCGATGGGGGGGATGTGATGGATTTTGTTTCCCCTGCAATGCACATCCCTTAGTGAAAGCGCCACACAGTACACAAAAAACACAGGTTAGGTTCACAGTTAACCCTTTGATTGCCCCCTGATGTTAACCCCTTCCCAGCCAGTGTCATTAGTACGCTGACGAAGTCCCGCCCACTGGGACGTAACGCGTACGGACGGACGGAAGTCTTATGACTTCACCCGCGGCCATAGCAGACTTTGTATACATCCATGCTTTACCAGGCACTTGGTTTTATGTGCCATTTTTGTATGTTTTATTCTCTTTTTTTTTTTTATCAATAAATTCTCAATACCTTGCGGTGAGCACTATGTATTGCTTTGTATTTGCATGATCTCTGCAGCTTCGGAGTGGAGACTGTTGTGTGTCAGCTGACCTAAGAGGGGAATTTCCGGATTGGTCTGCTGCATCTCTATATACCCCGAGTGGGAATGTGTATCAGACCCTCTATAATTAAAGGGTCCATGCTGTGAGCTGAGCTGCCACATCATTGGTGGAGGTTCCGTTTCTTCCCAGGAAGTCACCTGCATGTCTTGTTTATAGTTCATCCCTGAAGACGGATTGTCTTGTATTTGATCTACGGACTTATTTTTTTAATTTTTTTATTTGTTTTTTTTAGCGCTGCACCATCTTCTTTTTACATTTTTGCCTCAGGGATTTGAATCATTGACCCTTGGTGTTCAGCAGCTTCCACAGAAAAGGGTTATTTTATATTGCGCTGATTTGTTTTCTCTTTATATCATTAGTACAGTGACAGTGTATATTTTTTAGCACCGATCGCTGTATTAGTGTCACTGGTCCCCAAAAAGTGTCAGTTAGTGTCAGATTGTCCACTGCTAAAATCGCAGTCCCGCTATAAGACGCTGACTGCCGCCATTACTAGTAAAAAATAAATAAATATAAATTCCAGTATATGTCCCATAGTTGTAGACACTATAACTTTCACGCAAACCAATATTGGAATTTTGGAATATATTTGGAAAATATTGGAAAGTTTTTTACCAAACATATGAAGCAGAATACATATTGGCCTAAATTTATGAAGAAATTTGATTTTTCTTATTGGATATGTTTTATAGCAGAAATTAAACAAAAAATGTATATATATTTTTTTTTTCCCTCAAAATCGTCGGTATTTTTTTGTTTATGGCGTAGAGCTGGGCGATTTTCTCCCAAAAAAAAAAAATCTGCAATTTTTTAAAAAAAAAAACTCGATTCACGATTCAAATCGATATTTTTTATTTTTTTTTTGGATGGACACTGCGCCGGTCCTGAGGAGCTGCGGGCAGGAGTTTTTAGGCGAGGCCACGGCTTCGGCCTAGTCCGCGGCGTCCGGCCTGCTGAAAAGAAAAAAATCTAAAAAATCGATTTGCTGAAAATCAAAAATCAATTTGACCTCTCAACTCGATTCAAGTTTCAAATTGATTTTTTTCCCAGCCCTATTATAGAGCAAAAAATTAATCGAAGCAGAGGCGATTAAATATCACCACAAGGAAGCTCTTTTTGTGGGGAAATAAATAAAATTACATGAATGTAATTTATGTACAGCGTTGCGTGATCGCACGATTGTCAGTTAAATTAACACAGTGCTGTATCGCAAAAAAATTAACTGATCTTGAAGGGGGGGTAAACCTTCTGGAGGTCAAGTGAATGATATCATATAACATAAAAAGATGGAACTGCTGCCATTTTATTCTCCAGGGTCTCTGCTTTCATAAAATATAAAATGTTTTGGGGGCTTTAAATACTTTTCAGACATAAAATGATTACTTAAAGTGGTTGTTAAGGCAGAAGGTTCTTTTATCTTAACGCATTGTATGCATTAAGATAAAAAGCCTTTTGTGTTCAGCAGCCCCCTCCTAATACTTACCTGAGGTCCCGCTCTTTCCAGGAGCGTCTCAGCCGTCCAGATTCTCCTTCCTGATTGGCTGAGACACAGCAGTGGCTCCACTGGCTCACACTGCTGTCAATCAATATCAGCTAGCCAATCAGGGGAGAGAGAGAGGGTGGGGCTCCCACTAGAATTGCACAGGAGCATGGTCCACCTTCCTGTGCGTTACCCTGCAGCACCACTTGGCCGCCAGAATGGGCTGCAAATTGCGCCGAAACATACAAAAAGTAACATATGCACTACTTTTAAAAAACGCACTGCGCCAAGCTGGTGCCTGCAAACGCACCGTGTTTGCGATCTGTATTTAGGGTGCCATTAACGTGGTATTGGAACCCGCAACAAATTGCAAAGGGTAGTGCGTTTGGAACGCAGTGCAGGAAATGCACATGGAACTTTCCTACACTGTGCTCCAGTGTGAATCGGGCCGCTCGCTCCCCCCACTGCTACAGTGCGTGTGCACTCCACAAACCGACTGTCAGCTTTCTAATAAAAGTGGTCAGACCGATGAGCTGTACAGCCGCCTGATTACTTTCTGTGACTCCCATAACTGTGCCCCCCCCCCCGCATGACCTCACCACCATGCTTCACAGGCTCTGCTGTCTCACATGCAAGCCCGGGACCCCCATGGTAGGTGTTGCCGGGTGAAGGGGAGGAAGACCCGTGAACATGGATTCACTGATCTCCTCCGAAGAGACACATGAGGTCACTTTGTTTAACTGCTTATTATTATTATTTTTTTTGTTTGTTTTTTTTTGCTT
Organism: Aquarana catesbeiana; assembly: GCF_042186555.1. NCBI lineage: Eukaryota > Metazoa > Chordata > Amphibia > Anura > Ranidae > Aquarana > Aquarana catesbeiana. The sequence goes on from NC_133333.1 coordinate 256,082,987, forward strand.
TTTTTTCCCCCCATTGTTTTATTTGATTGCTGATCTCTTCTAGCTGCCAAGAATCCAGAAGTGATGTGTATTACTTCACTTACGGTTTTTGTTGTTACTTTTCCTGGCTGCTGTGGCTGGAGAAGAAGCTAGCGAAGCACAATCCGTGCTCTATTAGCTTCAATGAAGGGCAGATGAGACATCAGGGGGCTAAAAGCCCCCTAATGTCTAATTAAAGAGAACCTGTCACAAAGTTTATAAAACACATAGAACAGCGGTCGTCAACTTGCAAGGTATTGGGGGGCAGGTGAGACATTAGGGGTCTAAAAGCCCCCTGATGTCTAAATAAAGAGAACCTGTCAGAGTTTATACCACATAGAACAACGGTCGTCAACTTGCAAGGCATTGGGGGGGGGCAGGTGAGACATCAGCAAAGTAATGAGGAGGCCTGAAATGCGGCCCCCTCATGTCTCCAAAGTGCCGCATATAATATTTACTACAATAAATGTTACAGAAACCTGTCAGAGACTGAATACTTCCCAGAGGTAATGGTCACAGATCGCTCTTCAGGAGTGGTTGGAGACTGAAGTCATGCTATAGGAGACGGTCAGAGACTAGGGCTGTGCTGCAATATACGGCTAGACTTTACCGCTCTTAGAGGGGCAATTACAAATCTACTGACTGCTTGGGGCCCAAGGGCCAAACACCAAGGGGCCGCATGTGGCTCTGGGGCTGCAGATCACCCCGCCATTAGCAGTATAAAAAAATATTATAAGTTCCAGTATTTATCTCATAGTTTGTATGACACTAAAACTTTCACACAAACCCATCAATATACACTATATACCATATACAATATACACTATATACCATATACAATATACACTATATACCATATACACTATATACCATATACAATATACACTATATACCATATACAATATACACTATATACCATATACAATATACACTATATACTATATACCATATACACTATATACCATATACACTATATACAATATACACTATATACCATATACAATATACACTATATACAATATACACTATATACCATATACAATATACACTATATACCATATACACTATATACCATATACAATATACACTATATACCATATACAATATACACTATATACCATATACAATATACCATATACAATATACACTATATACTATATACAATATACACTATATACTATATACCATATACACTATATACCATATACACTATATACCATATACAATATACACTATATACCATATACAATATACACTATATACCATATACAATATACACTATATACTATATACCATATACACTATATACCATATACACTATATACCATATACAATATACACTATATACCATATACAATATACACTATATACCATATACAATATACACTATATACTATATACCATATACACTATATACCATATACACTATATACAATATACACTATATACCATATACAATATACACTATATACAATATACACTATATACCATATACAATATACACTATATACCATATACAATATACACTATATACCATATACAATATACACTTACTGGGATTTTTTTTACCAGACATGTAGCAGAATACATTTTTGACGAAATGTATTAAGACATTTTAACTTTTTTTTTATTAGATATGTCTTATAGCAGAGAGTATAAAGTGGTTTTTTTTTGCAAATGTTTTCATTTATATCCACTTCAACTCCGTTAGATTTACCCCCCCCCCCCCCCCTTCATGAGCAAGCCACTTTTTGCGATAGTTCATCTGACAATTGCGCGGTCGTGCGACGCTGTACGCGAATAAGATTTATGTCCTTGTTTTCCCCACAAATAGAGCTTTCTTTTGGTGGTTTTTGATCCCCTCTGCTGTTTTTTTTTTTTTTTTTTTCCACTATAAACAAAAAAGAGCGTCAATTTTAAAAAAAAGAAAGAAAAAAAGCATCTGTCCCCCCCCCGTTGCCTCTGCACTGAAAACCGAGCGATCGAACATCCCCAATCACTCGGTTTTTAGAGCTCTGTGAGCAGAGAGCTGTAGACTGTCAGTCACAGCTCCCCTGCTCATCTTCCTCCTCGCTCATTGGAATGCTGAGCTGTGGAGGGGGCGGGGAGCAGCTCACTAAGAGGCGTAGCGGCCCCCCCCCCCCCCCAAAAAAAAAATATATTATTATAATATAAAATTATTATAAGCCAGCAGCTACACATACTGCACACACACTGCAGCTGCTGGCTTTCAATAATCGGACACTTACCTGTCCTGGAGTCCAGTGATGTCGGCACCGCAGCTGATGTTTCCATCAGCTGTCGGGTGCTGCCGCCGCCATTGCGGGTAAGGGAACCCGGCATTGGAGCCTTCACGCCCGGAACCCTACTGCGCATGCTCGAGGCCCGATCCTCTCCCCTACTGGCCTGAAGGCCGGGGGAGGAGGAGGGAGCCCCGCGGTGACGTCACGGGCCGTGGCCCGGACTCCCCCCCCCCCAAAGTGGGAAAGGATACCTGTCAAAGAATCAGATGAGCGGAAGTTCCACTTTTGGGTGGAACTCCGCTTTAAGGACCGAGCCTCTTTCTGAGATTTCGTGTTTACAAGTTAAAAACAGTTTTTTTTTGCTAGAAAATTACTTGGAACCCCCAAACATTATATATATATTTTCCTAACACCCTAGAGAATAAAATGGCGGTCATTACAATACTTTCTGTCACATATTTGAGCATCGGTCTTACACGCGTACTTTTTTTTTTGGAAGAAATAAAATTTTTTGAATTAAAAAATAAGACAACAGTAAAGTTAACCCAATTTTTTTTTTTTATATTGTGAAAGATAATGTTACGGCGATTAAATTGATACCCAACATGTCACGCTTCAAAATTGCGCTCCGCTTGTGGAATGGCGACAAACTTTTACCCTTAAAAATCTCCATAGGCGACGTTTAAAAAATTCTACAGGTTGCATGTTTTGAGTTACAGAGAGGAGGTCTAGGGCTAGAATTATCGCTCTCGCTCTACGTGTGGTTTTTAACACCGTTTTCATATGCGGGGGCTACTCACGAAAGCGTTCGCTTCTGCGCGCGAGCTCGGTGGGACGGGCGCGTTTAGAAATGTTTTATTTATGTTTTCTTATTTATTTTACCTTTTATTTTTTTATTTTTACACTGTCTTTTCAAAAAAAAAAAAAAATTGTGTCACTTTTATTCCAATTACAAGGAATGTAAACATCTCTTGTAACAGAAAAAAAGCATGACAGGTCCTCTTATATATGAGATCTGGGGGGTCAAAAAGACTTCAGATCTCATATTTGCACTAAAATGCAATAAAAAAAAAAAACAAAAAACGAATGTCATAAAAAATAAAGCCTCTTCAAGAGCTATGGGCGGAAGTGACGTTTTGACGTCGCTTGCGCCCTGCAATGGTATGGAGGCGGATGGGGGCCATCTTCCCCCTCACTCATCTCCATATCTAACAGGGACAGGACCCGATCGCTTCTTCCGCTACCAACGGCTCCGTGTAAGTGGCGGAGGGCACCAGAGAGCTGCGGGAGGGGGGGTGGCCCTCTCCTGCCGCCGATAAAATTGATGTCGCGGTGAATCCGCCGCAGAGACCCCTTTTATGTGAAAGCGGACCGCCCACTGAAGAACAGAATACCGGGGTTATGGTAGGTGGTAGCTGCCATAGCAACGATATCCCTCTTCAAAATGCCGACGTACAACGGCGTAAGCCGGTCCCAAAGTGGTTAACTTCCTCTTCAAGACCCCTTTCACACTGGGGCAGCCATGTGTTAGCGGTAAAGCGCCGCCCATTTTAGCAGCGTTTTACTGCTGTTTAAGTGGCGCTTTTCGGGCGCTTTTAACCCCCGATATAATATTTATTATAGCACAAAATAAAAAAATATTGTTTTTTTTTTTTTCAAAATTGTCGCTCTTTTTTTGTTTATAGTGAAAAAAATAAAAACCGCAGAGGTGATCAAATAGCACCAAAAGAAAGCTCTATTTGTGGGGAAAAAATAACATCGATTTTGTTTTGGTACAGCGTCGCACGACCGCGCAATTGTCAGTTAAAGCGACGCAGTGCTGTATTGTAAAAAGTGCTCTGGTCGGTGGGGGGGGGGGGGGGGGGGGGGGGAGGGGGGTAAAATCTTCTGGGGGGCTGAAGTGGTTAAAGCGGAAATCCACCCAAAAATGGAGCTTCCACTTTTCGGATCCCCCTCCCCCCTCCTCCGGTGTTACATTTGGCACCTTTCAGGGGGGAGCAGATACCTGTCTAATACAGGTATATTTGTTCCCACCTCTGGGCATAGATCGCCGCAGGTTCCGCGGCGATCTACGCCATGTCCAGCCCCCCCTCCACCCCCCCCCCCCGCTGTCTTCTGGGAGACACACATTTCCCAGAAGACAGCAGGGACCAGCCAGGACGCGCAGCGTGACTCGCACATGTGCAGTAGGGAACCAGGAAGTGAAGCTGCAAGGCTTCACTTCCTGATTCCCTTACTAAAGATGGCGGTGCCTCCAGCCGAGAGCCAAGGGACAGATCGGCTTCGGGTGAGGACATGGCGGGCGCCCCGGGACAGGTAAGTGTCCAAATATTAAAAGTCAGCAGCTGCAGTATTTGTAGCTGCTGACTTTCGGCGGAAATCCCCCTTTAGTGTCGTTTTTTTTTTTTAGGCAGTTGCGTTTTAGAGGCAAAAAATAAAATGGGTTCAGACGCCGAAGTTTCCGCCGCTTCAGACGCGCCGAAACGCGGGTACCGGCATTTCGTTGCATTTTCGTTTTAGAAGCGTTTTTTTTTTCTTTTTAAAGGTGCCCTATTTTATTTGAGGGTCTAATGATGTTATCTTAACCACTTCCCGCCCGGCCTATAGCAGAATGACGGCCGGGGCGGTGCTTCAGTTATCCTGACTGGGCGTCGCATGACGTCCAGCAGGATAAACAGCTGCGGGGGGCGCGCGCATCGGGGCGATCGGTGGCGCGGTGTGTCAATCTGACACGCTGCACCACCAATCTCGGTACAGAGCCTCCGACGGAGGCTATTTTCCGCGTGATCAGCCGTGTCCAATCACGGCTGATCACGATGTAAATAGGAAGAGCCGGCGATCGGCTTTTCCTCACTCTGACGGACGCGAGTAGAGGAGAGCCGATCGGCGGCTCTCCTGACGGGGGGGGGGGGGTCTGTGCTGTTTATCAGGGCAGCCCCCCCCCCCTCGGATGCCCACACTGAACCACCAGGAAAGCCTCTAACGTGGATGGCCAGCAGGTACATCCCCCATGGCCATCCACATGTGCCAACTTATGCCCAACATATGCCAATCAGTGCCCACAAATGCGCACTGACTGGCACAATTATAGAACTAAAAAAAAATCAGTGATGCCCAGCAATGCCACCCACCAGTGTAATCAGTGCCACCCATCATTGTCCCTCAGTGCCACCTATCAGTGCCCACTTATCAGTGCCCATCCATGCCATCTATCAGTGCTAGGGCTGGGAGATTTTCTTAAAAAAAAAAAAAAAATCTTCGATTCTCTTAAAAAAAACTCGATTCACGATTCGAATTTTTTTTTTTTTTTTTTGGAAACCGCGCCGGTCCCGAGGCGCTGCGGGCATGAGCTTTTGGGGGGGAGGGGGGGGGGCACGGTTTTTAGGCAAGGCCGCGGCTTCGGCCTAGTCCGCGGCATCCGGCCTCGCAGACTAGGCCGAAGCGGCGGCCTCACCCAAAAAACTGCTTGCCCGCAGCTCTTCAGGCCCGGCGCGGTGTCCGCGCCGGTCCGGAGGCGCTGCGGGCATGAGTTTTTAGGCGAGGCCGCGGCTTCGGCCTGGTCCGCGGCGTCCGGCCGTAGCCGCGGACTAGGCCGAAGCCGCGGCCTCGCCTAAAAACTCATGCCCGCAGCGCCTCGGGACCGGCGCGGTGAAAAAAAAAAAAAAATCTAAAAAAATCGATTTGCTTAAATTTTGAATCGATTTGACCTCTCAACTCGATTCAAGGTTTAAATCGATTTTTTTTCCCCAGCCCTAATCAGTGCCATGCATAAGTACCCAACGGTGCCACCCATAAAAGTACCCATCAGTGCCGCCTATGAGTGCCCGTCAGTGCCGCCTATGAGTGCCCATCAGTGCTGCATACCAGTGCCACCTATCAGTGCCCATGAGTCCTGCCTATCAGTGCCCATTAGTGCCACCTCATCGGTGCCGCCTTATCAGTGGCCGTCATTGAAGAAGAAAACGTACTTATGTACAAAAAAAATTAAGAGAAACAAAGAAAATTTTTTTTTTTTTTTCAAAATTTTCGGTCTTCTTTTATTTGTTGCGCAAAAAATAAACCCCCCCCCCCAGAGGTGATCAAATACCGCCAAAAGAAATCTCTATTTGTGGGAACAAAATGATAACAAATTTGTGTACAGTGTTGTATGACCGCGCAATTGTTATTCAAATTGCGACAGCGCTGAAAGCTGAGAATTGGCGCCTGGGCAGGGAAGGGGGGGGGTGTAGTACCCCCCCCCCCCCCGGTATTGAAGGGGTTAAACAAAAGCTCCTCGGCGCAAAACGGACATTTTTGAACGCGGGTTTCAAGGAAAACGTTCAGAAGGGGGCGTGGCCCGAGCGTCCCGCGTATATTTGGCCTTAATCAGCTTTTCTCCATTTTTTTTTTTTTTTACTCAAAATGTGCGCTTCCAAAAAAAAACGCGGCTGGTCCGATGGCGTGCGACAGAAAATATCGCAGAGACCGCCATGTTAGGGATTCTCCGGTGTCAGGAAATGCGGGAATGTTCCGGAGGGTTTGTCTGATCTTCAGGCCTGGAAATGTTTCCCTCGTATTGGAGACGGCCGAGTCCTCCGTGTTCCTCTCAGGACGGGAGGTTGCTCGGGGGAGGAGGTTGCTCGGGGGAGGAGATTCGGTTGCTAGGTTACAAAGACGCACAGAATACGATCGTTGATGAGTATTTGTGAAGTGTATGGAGGAGAGAGTGGGGGGAGGGGATAGAATATAATGTATGTGGGGGGGAGGGGGACCTCTGTGAGGGGATGGGGGAGGGGACCTCTGTGAGGTGATGGGGGAGGGGACCTCTGTGAGGTGATGGGGGAGGGGGACCTCTGTGAGGGGATGGGGGAGGGGACCTCTGTGAGGTGATGGGGGAGGGGACCTCTGTGAGGTGATGGGGGAGGGGATATTGATGACGTCATCTCCATGTTCCCCCCAATATAATAGATATTGATGACCCCCTCCCCCCTAGAGATGGATGAGAAGGTCTGCTGGGTGTTTCTATGACGGGTGATGAGGATTAGGACTGATAATGGTGATGAGGACTGATAATGGTGATGAGGACTGATAATGGTGATGAGGACTGATAATGGTGATGAGGACTGATAATGGTGATTAGGACTGATAATGGTGATGAGGATGAGGACTGATAATGGTGATGAGGACTGATAATGGTGATGAGGATGAGGACTGATAATGGTGATGAGGACTGATAATGGTGATGAGGATGAGGACTGATAATGGTGATGAGGACTGATAATGGTGATGAGGATTAGGACTGATAATGGTGATGAGGACTGATAATGGTGATGAGGATTAGGACTGATAATGGTGACGAGAATTAGGACTGATAATGGTGATGAGGATTAGGACTGATAATGGTGATGAGGACTGATAATGGTGATGAGGATTAGGACTGATAATGGTGACGAGGATTAGGACTGATAATGGTGATGAGGATTAGGACTGATAATGGTGATGAGGACTGATAATGGTGATGAGGATTAGGACTGATAATGGTGATGAGGATTAGGACTGATAATGGTGACGAGGATTAGGACTGATAATGGTGATGAGGATTAGGACTGATAATGGTGATGAGGACTGATAATGGTGACGAGGATTAGGACTGATAATGGTGATGAGGACTGATAATGGTGATGATGATGAGGACTGATAATGGTGATGAGGACTGATAATGGTGATGAGGACTGATAATGGTGATGAGGATTAGGACTGATAATGGTGATGAGGACTGATAATGGTGATGAGGACTGATAATGGTGATGAGGATTAGGACTGATAATGGTGATGAGGATTAGGACTGATAATGGTGATGAGGACTGATAATGGTGATGAGGACTGATAATGGTGATGAGGACTGATAATGGTGATGAGGACTGATAATGGTGATGAGGACTGATAATGGTGATTAGGACTGATAATGGTGACGAGGATTAGGACTGATAATGGTGATGAGGATTAGGACTGATAATGGTGACGAGGATTAGGACTGATAATGGTGATGAGGACTGATAATGGTGATGAGGATTAGGACTGATAATGGTGACGAGGATTAGGACTGATAATGGTGATGAGGACTGATAATGGTGACGAGGATTAGGACTGATAATGGTGACGAGGATTAGGACTGATAATGGTGATTAGGACTGATAATGGTGACGAGGATTAGGACTGATAATGGTGATGAGGATTAGGACTGATAATGGTGATGAGGACTGATAATGGTGATGAGGATTAGGACTGATAATGGTGATGAGGACTGATAATGGTGATGAGGATTAGGACTGATAATGGTGATGAGGATTAGGACTGATAATGGTGATGAGGACTGATAATGGTGATGAGGATTAGGACTGATAATGGTGATGAGGACTGATAATGGTGATGAGGACTGATAATGGTGATGAGGACTGATAATGGTGATGAGGACTGATAATGGTGATGAGGACTGATAATGGTGATTAGGACTGATAATGGTGACGAGGATTAGGACTGATAATGGTGATGAGGATTAGGACTGATAATGGTGACGAGGATTAGGACTGATAATGGTGATGAGGACTGATAATGGTGATGAGGATTAGGACTGATAATGGTGACGAGGATTAGGACTGATAATGGTGATGAGGACTGATAATGGTGACGAGGATTAGGACTGATAATGGTGACGAGGATTAGGACTGATAATGGTGATTAGGACTGATAATGGTGACGAGGATTAGGACTGATAATGGTGATGAGGATTAGGACTGATAATGGTGATGAGGACTGATAATGGTGACGAGGATTAGGACTGATAATGGTGATGAGGACTGATAATGGTGACGAGGATTAGGACTGATAATGGTGACGAGGATTAGGACTGATAATGGTGATTAGGACTGATAATGGTGACGAGGATTAGGACTGATAATGGTGATGAGGATTAGGACTGATAATGGTGATGAGGACTGATAATGGTGATGAGGATTAGGACTGATAATGGTGATGAGGACTGATAATGGTGATGAGGATTAGGACTGATAATGGTGATGAGGATTAGGACTGATAATGGTGATGAGGACTGATAATGGTGATGAGGACTGATAATGGTGATGAGGACTGATAATGGTGATGAGGACTGATAATGGTGATGAGGACTGATAATGGTGATGAGGATTAGGACTGATAATGGTGATGAGGACTGATAATGGTGATGAGGACTGATAATGGTGATGAGGACTGATAATGGTGATGAGGACTGATAATGGTGATGAGGATTAGGAGTGATAATGGGCCTGTATGAGAGGACGGGCCGCCATTATATTCCGGGGGTCCCCCCTTCCCCCCCTACACCCCCCAAACCTTCCCGCCATTTCCTCTCAGGGTACTCACCTCCGCGGCGCCTCTTCAGTTCAGACCGTTATTTTCAGGAGCTCCGCCCACATTATTCCCCGCCCACATCATTCCCCGCCCACATTCCCCGCCCACTGCTCTAAACCAAAACCGCCCTCCATTTCCCGGGCTACCGATTGGCCCCGCCCCCCAGCCGGCATCTTCAAGAGAGAAGTATGTGAGGGATTATTATGTGTATTATATGTGTGGGAGGGGATATGAGATATATATATATAAAATTGTGTGTGTCTGGGAGGGGTTTAAAATATATATGGGGGAGGGGTGTGAGATATATATATATATATGTGGGGAAGGGATGTGATGATAGATATATATCTGGGGGAGGGGTGTGAGATATAATTTTATATATATGGGGGGAGGGGTGTGAAATATATATATATATATATATAATGTGTGTGGGGGAGGGGTGTGATATATGTATATATATATATATATATATATATATTGTATTAGAGGTGCACCATATGGAAATTTTGGAGCTGAAACAGGAAATACACGATGCACTTTGCCTAAAGCCGAAACTAAAAATGACAGTTTTTTAAAAAAATATTTATATTTTTATATATAATTTTATTATATTCTACTTTTTATTAAGGGCACTTGCACACTGGGGCGGTTTGCAGGCGCTATAGCGCTAATAATAGCTCCTGCAAACCGACCCGAAAGTGCCGCTGCTTTGTCTCCAGTGTGCAAGCCCCGAGGGCTCTCCCACTGAAGTGGTGCGCTGGCAGGACGGGAAAAAAAGTCCTGCCAGCAGCATCTTCGGAGCGGTGAAGGAGTGGTGTGTATACCGCTCCTTCACCGTTCCTGCCCATTGAAATCAATGGGACGGTGCGGCTATACTGCCGGCAAAGCGCCTCTGCAGAGGCACTTTGCGGTGGTATTTAACCCTTTCTTGGCCGCTAGCGCGGGGTAAAACCGCCCCGCTAGCGGCCGAATACCGACGGTAAAATGCCACTAATAATAGCGGCGTTTTACCGCGGACGCCGCCCCCGCCCCAGTGTGAAAGGGCTCTAAATATCATCAATTTGACTGAGCCTATTTTTTAACCACCTCCCATCCGCGTTATAGCCAAAAGACGGCTGCAGCGCGGACCTAATTTGCCGGGAGGGCGTCCATAGACGTCGTCCCGTGCTCGAGCGGCCTGCGGGCCTCCTGCAGGGCACACGTAGCACGCTCTGTGATCAGCGGGTCTATGAGACTCGACTGATCACAGATCAGAGTAAAGGATCGATCCCGACCCCCTTACCACGTGATCAGCTGTCAGCCAATGACAGCTGATCATGTGATGTAGACAGAGCCGGTAATCGGCTATTTTTTCTCCTCATGCTGGGAGCCGATCACCGGCGGCTGTGAGAGGGACATCAGTCCCAATTGCGGAGAGCCTCTGCAGAGGCTTCTGTACCACCTACCAGTGCCCACAGTACCACCCATCAGCACCCACAGTGTCACCTACCAGTGCCCACCAGTACCACCCATCAGCACCCACAGTGTCACCTATCAGTGCCCACAGTACCACCCATCAGCACCCACAGTGTCACCTACCAGTGCCCACCAGTACCACCCATCAGCACCCACAGTGTCACCTATCAGTGCCCACAGTACCACCCATCAGCACCCACAGTGTCACCTATCAGTGCCCACAGTACCACCCATCAGCACCCACAGTGTCACCTATAAGTGCCCACAGTACCACCCATCAGCACCCACAGTGTCACCTATCAGTGCCCACAGTACCACCCATCAGCACCCACAGTGTCACCTATCAGTGTCCATAGTACCACCCATCAGCACCCACAGTGTCACCTATAAGTGCCCACAGTACCACCCATCAGCACCCACAGTGTCACCTATCAGTGTCCACAGTACCACCCATCAGCACCCACAATGTCACCTATCAGTGCCCACAGTACCACCCATCAGCACCCACAATGTCACCTATCAGTGCCCACAGTACCACCCATCAGCACCCACAGTGCCACCTATCAGTGCCCACAGTACCACCCATCAGCACCCACAGTGTCACCTATCAGTGCCAACAGTACCACCCATCAGCACCCACAATGTCACCTATCAGTGCCCACAGTACCACCCATCAGCACCCACAATGTCACCTAACACTGCCCACAGTACCACCCATCAGCACCCACAGTGTCACCTATCAGTGCCCACAGTACCACCCATCAGCACCCACAGTGTCACCTATCAGTGCCCACAGTACCACCCATCAGCACCCACAATGTCACCTATCAGTGTCCACAGTACCACCTATAAAAGTCACCACTAAAGTGCCTCATCACCAGTGCTGCCTATTAAGACCACCTATAAGTGCCCATCAGTGACATCTACCAGTGACATCTATATCAATGCCTATCAAGTGCCGTCTTATCAGTACCCATCAGTTCAGTCTCATCAGAGAATATCAATTAAGGAGAAAAATTACCCATTTGCAAATATTTATAACAAACGATGAAACATGTATTTATTTATTTTTTTTTCAAAAATTTCTGTCTTTTTTTGTTTGTTTAGCAAAAAAAAAAAAAAACCCCAGAGGTGATTAAATACCACCAAAAGAAAGCTCTATTTGTGTTAAAAAAATGTAGACCGCGCAATTGTCATTCAAAGTGCGACAGCGCTGAAAGCTGAAAATTGTCCTGGGCAGGAGGGGGGTTTAAGTGCCCGGTAAGCAAGAGGTTAAACTTGTTGTTTACAAGTTAAAATAATTTTTTTTTTTTTTTTTTTAGAAAATTACTTAGAACCCCCAAACATTATATCTTTTTTTTTTTCCAGGTACCCTAGAGAATAAAATGGCGGTCGTTGCAATACTTGTTGTCACACCGTATTTGCGCAGCGGTCTTACAAGCACATTTTTTGGGGGAAAAAATACACTTTTTTTTTTACTTAAAAAATAAGACAACAGTAAAGTTTACTCATTTTTTTTTTTTTATATTGTAAAAGATAATGTTACGCCGAGTAAATTGATACCCAACATGTCACGCTTCAAAATAGCGACAAACTTTGACCCTTAAAAATCTCCAGAGTCGACATTTTAAAAATTGTACAGGTTGCATGGTTTGAGTTACAGAGGCGGTCCAGGGCTAGAATTATTGCTCTCACTCCAACAATCGCGGCGATACCTCACATGTGTGGTTTGAACATCGTTTTCATATGCAGGCGCTGCTCACGTATGCGTTCGCATCTGCGCGTGAGCTCGGCGGGACGGGGCACTTTACATTTTTTTTTTCTTATTTATTTTACTTTTTTTTTTTTTTTACACTGTCCTTTTTTAAAAAAAAAAATATTGTGTCACTTTTATTCCTATTACGGGGAATGTAAACATCCCTTGTAATAGAAAAAAAGCATGACAGGTCCTCTTTAATGAAATGAAATAACATTTTTTTTGCAAAAATAAAAAAAAATCCCTCTTCAAGACCATTGGGTGCAAGTGACGTTTGCGCACAGTATCTCACAAAAGTAAGTACACCCCTCACATTTGTGTAAATCTTTTATTCTATCTTTTCATGTGACAACACTGAAGAAATGACACTTTGCTACAATGTAAAGTAGTGAGTGTACAGCTTGTATAACAGTGTAAATTTGCTGTCCCCTCAAAATATCTCAACACACAGCCATTAATGTCTAAACCGCTGGCAACAAAAGTCAGTACACCCCTAAGTGAAAATGTCCAAATTGGGCCCAATTAGCCATTTTCCCTCCCCGGTGTCATTTGACTCGTTAGTGTTACAAGGTCTCAGGTGTGAATGCAGAGCAGGTGTGTTAAATTTGGTGTTATCGCTCTCACTCTCTCATACTGGTCACTGGAAGTACAACATGGCACCTCATGGCAAAGAACTCTCTGAGGATCTGAAAAAAAGAATTGTTGCTCTACATAAAGATGGCCTAGGCTATAAGAAGATTGCCAAGACCCTGAAACTGAGCTGCAGCACCGTGGCCAAGACCATACAGCGGTATAACAGGACAGGTTCCACTCAGAACAGGCCTCGCCATGGTCCACCAAAGAAGTTGAGTGCGCGTGCTCAGCGTCATATCCAGAGGTTGTCTTTGGGAAATAGACGTATGAGTGCTGCCAGCATTGCTGCAGAGGTTGTAGGGGTGGGGGGGGGTCAGCCTGTCAGTGCTCAGACCATACGCCACACACTGCATCAAATTGGTCTGCATGGCTGTCATCCCAGAAGGAAGCCTCTTCTAAAGATGATGCACAAGAAAGCCTGCACACAGTTTACTGAAGACAAGCAGATGAAGGACATGGATTACTGGAACCATGTCCTGTGGTCTGATGACACCAAGATAAACGTATTTGGTTCAGATGGTGACAAGCGTGTGTGGCGGCAACCAGGTGAGGAGGACAAAGACAAGTGTGTCTTGTCTACAGTCAAGCATGGTGGTGGGAGTGTCATGGTCTGGGGCTGCATGAGTGCTGCCGGCACTGGGGGGCTACAGTTCATTGAGGGAACCATGAATGCCAACATGTACTGTGACATACTGAAGCAGAGCATGATCCCCTCCCTTCAGAGACTGGGCCGCAGGGCAGTATTCCAACATGATAACCCCCCAAACACACCTCCAAGACCACCACTGCTTTGCTAAAGAAGCTGAGGGTAAAGGTGATGGACTGGCCAATCATGTCTCCAGACCTAAACCCTATTGATCATCTGTGGGACATCCTCAAACAGAAGGTGGAGGAGCGCAAGGTCTCTAACATCCACCAGCTCTGTGATGTCATCATGGAGGAGGGGAAGAGGACTCCAGTGACAACCTGTGAAGCTCTGGTGACCTCCATACCCAAGAGGGTTAAGGCAGTGCTGGAAAATAATGGTGGCCACACAAAATATTGACATTTTTTGGCCCAATTTGGACATTTTCACTTAGGGGTGTACTGACTTTTGTTGCCAGCGGTTTAGACATTAATGGCTGTGTGTTGTTATTTTGAGGGGACAGTAAATTTACACTGTTATACAAGCTGTACACTCACTACTTTACATTGTAGACAAGTGTCATTTCTTCAGTGTTGTCACATGAAAAGGTAGAAGAAAAAATATATAAAAATGTGAGGGGTGTACTCACTTTTGTGAGATACTGTATGTACAGTCAGGTCCATAAATATTGGGACATGGACACAATTCTAATCTTTTTGGCTCTATACACCACCACAATGGATTTGAAACGAACAAGATGTGTTTTAACTGCAGACTTTTAGCATAAATTTGAGGGTATTTACATCCAAATCAGGTGAACGGTGTAGGAATTACAACAGTTTGTATATGTGCCTCCCACTTTTTAAGGGACCAAAAGTAATGGGATAATTGGCTGCTCAGCTGTTCCATGGCCAGGTGTGTGTTATTCCCTCATTATCCCATTTACAAGGAGCAGATAAAAGGTCCAGAGTTCGTTTCAAGTGTGCTATTTGGAGTCTGTTGCTGTCAACTCTCAATATGAGATCCAAAGAGCTGTCACTATCAGTGAAGCAAGCCATCATTAGGCTGAAAAAAACAAAACAAACCCATCAGAGAGATAGCAAAAACATTAGGTGAGGCCAAATCAACTGTTTGGAACATCCTTAAAAAAAAAGAACGCATCGGTGAGCTCAGAAGAGGAAGATCGGGGGCTGCTCTGTGCAAAACCATTACACAGAGCAGGTCAGTATAACATGTTTGTTATTTTAAAGGGGTTGTAAAGGTAAAAGTTTTTTCACCCTAATGCATTCTATGCATTAAGGTGAAAAAACATCTGACGGGTGCAATGTTGGGTCTTCTTCACACTCTTCTCTTCAGTTATGGGAGTCACACAGAGATTGGAGGAGGGGAACATGAACGCGCTTCGCTAAGTTCTATGGGCTGAGGGGGTGGATGGGATTTGTAGTATGTACAGCATATTGATCCGAGATGTGAATGATGTCTCCGTGCAGGTGAAGCCACGCGTGGCCGCACTCATTTCGAGAACTAATGCTGAAGCACCCTGTATAGATTGTAAGGGTGCAATTTCAAGTCTTTTTTTGGAGGGGGTTGTGTATGCTACCATACTGCATATTAAACCCTAAATATGGGTGTACCATGGTGTAAAAGGCGGACTTAGCCTTGATCCTTTTTACTGCCACTGATGTAGAGACAACGTCAGTGGCAGTGGGGGGGTCTTACACACACTCAACATCTGCTCTCCCCCCCCACCATGTTTTCCAGGCTCGGGGGGCACCCGGGAGCAGCAAGGTGGGTGGTGCCCAGTAAAAGGGAGGGAAACCAGCGAATATCCGTTTGCTGATCTCCCCCTACTGTTACTGACCCAAAAGTGATGCGTAAAACGTCAATTCCAGTTCCCCACGTCCCCATTGGTTTCATTGGTGGACAGGTGAAAGATCAGGGGGTCTTTTAGACCCTTAGACCCCTTTCACACCTTAGCGCTTTTCAGGCGTTTTAGCGTTAAAAAAATAGCGCCTTTAAAGCGCCTCTCATGCCCCGCCCGAGTGCCGAAAAGTGCCGCTATGACAGCGGCTTTACCGCTACCGCCGGCACAGCCCCAGTGTGAAAGTACCCTTAATGTCTCATTAAAGACTTTTTGTCCCCTGTGTGATGAAAAAAAAGTTAAAGTGATTGCAAAGTCTATTATGTTTTTTTTTTTTGTTTTTTTAATAATAAACACTTTATACTTACCTGCTCTGTGTAGTCATTTTACACAGAGCGCCCCCCAAACCCCCCCTGGGGTCCCCTGCCGGCACCCTGTTCTTCTCCTCTCTTCCAAGCGCCCCCATAGCAAGCCGCGAGGGCTCGATTCTGAGCCAGGCTGTGAGCGTCTATCGACGCACACAGCGTGGCTCGTCTCTGTCCCCCACTCCCTCCTCACTGAATTTGATTGAAAGCAGCGGGAGCCGATGGCACCTTCTGCTGTCTCTGAGCCTGTGAGGAGAGAGAGAGAGGGAGAACATCGCTGGATCAAGATGGAGATTAAATGGTGGAGGATGCGGGCACTGACCTCTACTTCTGATTCTAACATAAAGCCGCCACACACCTGTGCCATTAGTGTGCTTGTTTCTTGGAACACCAGACCGCCATTCTAAATAGTGGCACAGGCTCACCGTGCCACAGTATTTTTTTCTGATTGCCAGGAGTTTAGCCACACAGGGATGAGCAACAACTCAGGAATTAGGCTTTGCTGCGGTCCGAAGCGCCAAAGCGCATCGGACCGCAGAAGTCAGCGAGATGCTTCCTCAGCTACTACAAATTCCCGATCGATGAAGGAGATCAGATCGGCCTGTTTTGGTGCTGCTGGGATTCCGGGTTTGTGATTCGCAGACTCTCCTGTCTGCAGCTGCCAAGGTAATACGGTCTTTGTATTCAGTCTAGCCCGTGTCCCTCAGGGGGCCGCCATACATGCATCATAAAATCTGAATACATTGTCTGCCCTCAACCTGCTCACTCTAATGCTTCTTCCGCTGATTGCAGGAGAGTCTAAGTGTCGCTTTCACTTGTAACATCGGATCGCGGGTGGCAAAGTCAGCGGCCCCCCGGATGTTCCAACCTAATTAATGAGATCGTCCGCACACCGCTTGAGATTTGCAACAGATGCAACTGATTGGAAGACCCCCCTGTGATCATTTGGCAATGTAGGATGATTCAGTTTTGCACGGCTGTACGTCATTCTTGGGTTTAAGGCTACTTTCAGACTGGGGGCGGGCGTCGGCGGTAAAGCGGCGCTATTCAGCCACTAGCGGGGCCGTTTTAACCCCCGCTAGCGGCCAAAAAAAGGTTTAAAACCGCCCGCAAGGCGCCGCTGCACCATTGATTTCACCTTGATCTGCAAAGATGCTGCTTGCAGGACTTTTTTGACCGTCCTGCAAGCACAGCGCCCCCCAGTGTGAAAGCACTCGGACTTTCACACTGGAGAGACAGGAGAGGCGCTATGCAGATGCTATTTTTAGCGCTGTAGCGCCTGTAAAGCGCCTCAGTGTGAAAGGAGCCTAATGCCGCGTACACACGAGCGGACTTTACGGCATACTTGGTCCTGTGGATTGGAGTCCGTCGGACAATTCGATCGTGTGTGGGCTCCAGCGGACTTTTTTTCACCAAAAGTTCGATGGACCCAGAAATGAAACATGTTTCGAATCTTTTCGACAGGCTCAAGTCCGGTCAAAAAGTCCGCTCGTCTGTATGCTAGTCCGACGGACAAAAACCGACGCTAGGGCAGCTATTAGCTACTGGCTATGAACTTCCTTGTTTTAGTCCAGTCGTACGTCATCACATACGAATCCATCGGACTTTGGTTGATCGTGTGTAGGCAAGTCCGTTCATTCGGAAAGTCCGTCATAAAGTCCGTCGAAAAGTCCGCAGGACAAAGTCTGCCGTAAAGTCTGGTTGTGTGTACGCGGCATTAGACCCCTTTCACATGTGGAGAGGTGCAGGCGTTAGCAGTTTACCGCTGTTATAGTGGCGCTTTTAATAAGGGGTTAATAGCACCCATGTTGCACCCCGGCAGCGCTGTCCATTCATTTCAATGGGCAGGGCATTTTGGGAGCTGTATATATACCGCTCCTGCACCACCCCAAAGATGCTGCTTGCAGGACTTTTTTTTCCCGTCCTGCAAACGGACCGCCCCCCCAGTGTGAAAGCACTCGGGCTTTCACAAAGGGATGACTTGAGAGGCGCTTTGCAGGCGCTATTTTTAGCGCTAAAACGCCTGAAAAGCGCCTAAGTGTGAAAGGGTTCTTAGGCCCGGGTTCACATATATGCGAATTGGACGCGTTTTGAACCGCATTCAATTTGCATGACGTGAACCGGCAGCCTTCTCTATGGAGCTGGTTCACATATCTGCGGGCACGGTAGCGTGTGCGTTTTTTAAATTGGTTCCCCTTGGTGGAAGGGGAAGAAAAAATAAGGAGGGGGGGATTGGTGGGAGGGGAAGAAAAAATAAGGGGGGGGGGATTGGTGGGAGGGGAAGAAAAAATAAGGTGGGGGGGGGATTGGTGGAAGGGGAAGAAAAAATAAGGTGGGGGGGGATTGGTGGAAGGGGAAGAAAAAATAAGGAGGGGGGGATTGGTGGAAGGGGAAGAAAAAATAAGGAGGGGGGGATTGGTGGGAGGGGAAGAAAAAATAAGGGGGGGGGATTGGTGGGAGGGGAAGAAAAAATAAACTGGGGGGATTGGTCGGAGGGGAAGAAAAAATAAGGGGGGGGGGGATTGGTGGGAGGGTAAGAATAAATAAGGTGTGATAAATAAATCAGTGTGCTGATGACCAGTGCAGCCCCAACAATGCCCATCAGTGCCACCTATCAGTGCCCATCAGTGCTACCTATCAGTGCCTTTCAGTGCTACCTATTAGTGCCCATCAGTGCTACCTAGTAGTGCCCATCAGTGCCACCTATCAGTGCCCTTCAGTGCTACCTAGTAGTGCCCATCAGTGCCACCTATCAGTGCCCTTCAGTGCTACCTATTAGTGCCCATCAGTGCTTCTCCATCAGTGCTGCCTCATCAGTGCCCACCGGTGCTGCCTATTAGTGCCGCCTCATCAATGCCTATCAGTGCTGCCTATCAGTGCCCCATCAGTGCCACCTATCTGTGCTGCCTTATTAGTGCCCATCAATGCTGCCTATCAGCGCACATCAATGAAGGAGAAGGATTACCTGTTTGCAAAATTGTATAACACACTAAGAAAACATGTTTTTGTTTTTTTCAAAATTGTCGGTCTTTTTTCATCTGTTTAGCAAAAATAAAAAATTCCCAGTGGTGTTTAAATTCCAGTAAAAGAAAGCTCTATTTGTGTAAAAAAAAAGATAAAAATATCATATGGATACAGTGTTGCATGACTGCACGATTGTCATTCAAAGTGCTACAGCGCAGGAAACTGGCCTGGGCAGGAAGGGGGTAAAAGTGCCCGGTAGGCAAGCGGTTAAGCGCTTACCCGGAACAAGCAGATAACCAGTGAAGTCACAAGGTGAACCCGTGTCCCCTGGTTAGGAGTAGATAATAAGAGTCAGGATGGGAAGAGCGGCCAACTTTGGCACACAAGCCAGTGATAGCGGTTATAGAGCTGCACGATTAATCGTTAAGAATCGCTAACGCAATTTTTTTTCCCCCTCGCAATCTTGACAAAGCATTTTCTAGATTCTTTCCATGCAGAGAGTTCTCTGCTGAAGCTGACAGCTGTCAAAAAAAAAATAAAATAAACAGGCAGTCTGCTAAGTATTACAACATTCCTCAGCCCAGCAGAACTGACTATAAACATTGTAAAGATCAAAGGAATGAACTTCGGTGTGTAAATGAGGGGAGTTCAACCACTTAAAGACTAAACCTTCTTCTGACATTTGTTGGTTTCAAGTTAAAATCACTATTTTTTGCTAGAAAATTACTAAGAACCCCCAAACATTATATATAATGTTTGCAAAGACTCTAGAGAATAAAATGGTGGTTGTTGCAATATTTTATGTCGCACTGTATTTGCGCAGCGGTCTTTCAAATGCAATTTTTTTGGGGGGGGGGGGGAAATACACTTTAACCATTTTCCCGCCCGGCCCATAGCAGAATGACGGCCGGGCGGTGGTTCAGTTATCCTGACTGGGCGTCACTTCAGACTTCTTCCTCTAAAGAAGACACGTGACGTGACGATACGCGTCAGGATTGGAGCACGGGACGCTGCCACAGACCAACAACAGAAGACGAGCTCGGCGCTCGTGGTTACCATACACTTTTAGCTGTTTTCAAATGTAAGTTGACTGGACGTTTTTCATTTAATAAATGTACTTTCTGATATGGGATCACGCTATGTGCGTTTCTCTCTTCCTATACCCTATACCGTTACTCTACCCGACGAGCACTGAGGAGTGGGGCACGGGGACAGACTGTAGATTGGAAGATACATTTGGAGGCATACGAGCTCGGCGCTCGTGGATTGATGCCCACACTCACTTTAATAAAGTGCGTGCAACTTCCCCTCCTTTGTGTCTTGCCCCCCCCTCCACTGTGGTCGTCACAGAGTCACATTACATGACTGTCTATTTTTTTATCGTTTTATATTCCGCCTGGCATTGTCACCATCGTTACCACCTGCCTATACTGAACTTCCATACCTGCTAACCATTTGCAACACAAGCTGTATGCCTTACAGCTGTAAGGTAAGCGGCTTGCAACTACGGAGGTGTCCTCACTAAAGATCCTCCTTCCTTGATTTATTGGAACTGTTTTTTGTCTTCTTAACGAGATTTTCACTTGATGACGGGACTGTTACTGCTAGGGACTTGTCGCTCGCAGCTCGTCAGAGCTGTCATTCATGGGCTAGTGTGATACTAGCCCATATTCATTCTGGACTCATTTTATGTTTTATTATTTTAGATTGTTATTCACTCACTCACATTCATTTGTGCCACTGTGTTTTGGTGTTTTTTATTTTGTTAGCAATTTCATTCATCCATGTATAAGGTCTGTTTCATTCAGGCAGTCAATTGTATTTGATTCACTGTTTCCCCAGTGTTATATTTATGTATCACGTATTTCTTGCCTGCTATTCAATATTTTTGATGTCAGCAATTTTGTATTGTAGTTCCACTCATTTATGTTTTCTAGTATCTAAAGCCTATTAGTGCGTTTGGCTCACTTTTCAGGTCACTCTGCTTTATATTTTTTTTTTTATGTAGCCCCTCCCCCATCCCCTTTTTCCCTTTATCACAGCGCAACTACCAGTGTCCATCAGTGCCACCCATCAGTGCCTACCTATGAGTGCCCATCCGTGCCCCCCATAAGTACCCATCTGTGCCGCCCATCAGTGTCCATCAGTGCCACCCATCAGTGCCTACCTATGAGTGCCCATCCATGCCCCCCATAAGTACCCATCTGTGCCGCCCATCAGTGTCCATCAGTGCCACCCATCAGTGCCTACCTATGAGTGCCCATCCGTGCCCCCCATAAGTACCCATCTGTGCCGCCCATCAGTGTCCATCAGTGCCACCCATCAGTGCCTACCTATGAGTGCCCATCCATGCCCCCCATAAGTACCCATCTGTGCCGCCCATCAGTGTCCATCAGTGCCACCCATCAGTGCCTACCTATGAGTGCCCATCCGTGCCCCCCCATAAGTACCCATCTGTGCCGCCCATCAGTGCCACCTATCATTGCCGCCTATCAATGCCCATCAGTGTCGCCTATCAGTGCCCATCATCAGTGCCAACTCATTGGTGCCACCTTATCAGTGC
The DNA here is from genome assembly GCF_042186555.1 of Aquarana catesbeiana. Classification (NCBI taxonomy): domain Eukaryota; kingdom Metazoa; phylum Chordata; class Amphibia; order Anura; family Ranidae; genus Aquarana; species Aquarana catesbeiana. Next base: position 256,104,856 of record NC_133333.1, read on the forward strand.
CCATTAGTGCAGCCTCATCAGTGCCCATCAGTGAAGGAGAAAACGTATTTATATACAAAATTTTATAACAGAAACAAAGAAAAACTGTTTTTTTTTTTTTTTTTTCTAAATTTTTGGTCTTTTTTTATTTGTCGTGCAAAAAATAAAAATGCCAGCAGTGATCAAATACCACCAAAAGACAGCGCTATTTGTGGGAACAAAATGATAAAAATGTCATATGTGTACAATGTAGCAAAGTGCGACAGCGCTGTCCTGGGCAGGAAGGGGGGAAAGTGCCCGGTATTGAAGAGGTTAATGAATTAGAAAAAAACTAAACAGTAAGGTTAGCCCGATTTTTTATTTTTTTTTATATATATAATATGAAAGATGATGTTACGCCGCTAGAATCGTGATCTTTATTCCAAGCATAAAATTTTTTTTTTTTTTTTCTTAGAATAAGGTTACCATATGTTATGTCCTGACAGGTGTGGTTTTATAAACGAGGCACAGGTGGAGAACAGACGGGAGCGCCCGATTGGTTGCCTGTGCAGATTCGTTCTTATTTTAGACTCCAGAAGAACAAATATGTAGAAATTTAATTCTGCGGACGATAATGGGAATGAAAAAGTTTTTCCCGTTGCCCCGAGCAACCTCGCCATGCTTTTATCTTCTGAGCTGTGATTGGTTGTTGTGGGGGGGGGCACACTTTTTTTTTTTTAAGCATGCTGCTGATTGTCATGGTTTTCCTTCCCTAGTAACCTTTTTATGATCCAGATGTCATATCAGCCCTGAATTCAGCAGAACGGGTTCCATCGTGCGGTGGGGGGGGGGGGGTAATGGAATTCTGAGGGGTTGCAGATGATTAGGAGGCAGGAGATCTATTTTTTGCATTTGGTTACCGTCTGATGGCGTTGACCTTTGTTTGCGATTGCTGTGAAAAGTCATTCAATTTTAAATTCAGAAGGTGGTCGGATTGGGGGGGGGTTGGGGGGTTGGGGGGGGGTCAATAGCAGCAAAATAAAATCTCGATCCACCTTCTCCTCCCACTGCTAAAAAAAATGTCTTAATATGTGCGAGGAGCGCGCAGGAGAAGAGATCGGGTGAGGGGCGCTAACCGTCTTCTATCTGTTCACAGAGGAGGAAGAGAGAGGGATGGAAGAGCCGGAGATAGAAGAGGAATTCTTCCCCGAGGAGCCGGTCTCCGCGCCGAGGAGGAAGAAACCCAAAAAATCCAAGGAGATCAAGGCGACCAAGACAAAGAGGAGGAAAAAAGAGGTGAGCGGAGAGGAGCCACCGATTTGTGTTGTCATTTGCGCTCAGCTTAGGATAATGTTCGGCATCCTTTTTTTTTTTTTTTTTTTCTGTGTCTGGAGGAGATTTCCCAGCCAAAGTCATGTAAAGGCGGCTCAGCGCGGCCCCCCCCTCCCCCCCTCGCTGATTTCTTCCTCTTCATACAAATTTGTCTTGTTCATTTTTTTTTGTTTTTAAAGCCAAATTTCGGGAAGATGTAGAAAAAAACCATCAAGGTATGAAGGTTATGTATTGTATAAAATGATTACATTACATTGTATATCCCTGTATGTTGCAGTCATTCAGGTGATTATCTAATAGTTTCTTGAAGCTATCAATGCTCCCCGCTGAGACCACCGCCTGTGGAAGGGAATTCCACATCCTTGCCGCTCTTACAGTAAAGAACCCTCTAGATAGTTTAAGGTTAAACCTCTTTTCTTCTAATTGTAATGAGTGGCCCCGAGTCTTATTAAACTCTCTTCTGCGGAAAAGTTTTCTCCCTATTGTGGGGTCACCAGTCCGGTATTTGTATATTGAAATCATATCCCCTCTCAAGCGTCTCTTCTCCAGAGAGAATAAGTTCAGAGCTCACAACCTTTCCTCATAACTAAGATCCTCCAGACCCTTTATTAGCTTTGTTGCCCTTCTTTGTACTCGCTCCATTTCCAGTACATCCTTCCTGAGGACTGGTGCCCAGAACTGGACAGCATACTCCAGGTGCGGCCGGACCAGAGTCTTGTAGAGCGGGAGAATTATCGTTTTATCTCTGCAGTTGATCCCCCTTTTTAATGCCAATATTCTGTTTGCTTTGTTAGCAGCAGCTTGGCATTGCTGAGCCTATCATCTACTAGGACCCCCAGGTCCTTTTCCATCCTAGATCCCCCCAGAGGTTCTCCCCCCAGTCTATAGATTGCATTCATATTTTTACCACCCAAATGCATTATTTTACATTTTTCTACATTGAACCTCATTTGCCATGTAGTCGCCCCTCCCCCATTAATTTGTTCAGATCTTTTTGCAAGGTTTCCACATCCTGCGGAGAAGTTATTTCCCTGCTTAGCTTAGTATCGTCTGCAAATACAGAGATTGAACTGTTTATCCCATCCTCCAGGTCGTTTATGAACAAATTAAATAGGATTGGTCCCAGCACAGAACCCTGGAGAACCCCACTACCCACCCCTGACCATTCTGAGTACTCCCCATTTATCACCACCCTCTGAACTCGCCCTTGTAGCCAGTTTTCAATCCATGTACTCACCCTATGGTCCATGCCAACGCACCTTATTTTGTACAGTAAACGTTTATGGGGAACTGTGTCAAATGCTTTTGCAAAATCCAGATACACCACGTCTACGGGCCTTCCTTTATCTAGATGGCAACTCACCTCCTCATAGAAGGTTAATAGATTGGTTTGGCAAGAACGATTCTTCATGAATCCATGCTGATTACTGCTAATGATACTGTTCTCATTACTAAAATCTTGTATATAGTCCCTTATCATCCCCTCCAAGAGTTTACATACTATTGACTGATAAAAATGATAATGCTCCTAAAAGCTACTAAAATTCTACTAGAAGCTGCGACATAAATGCTATTATCGGCATTTTTCATCCTGCGTTTTTTTCTACCTTTTTTTTGAGCTGATGACAAAGGCTAGTGTGAATGGAGCCTTAAGTCCTGGTTCACACCTATGCAGGTTGCAGTGTGCATGTTTGCGTTTTTCAATACACGTTTTTGATCCATTGAAGTCTATGAAACCAAAAACCAGAAAAAAAGTCCCTGGTGCCTTTCCATAAAGTGCATAGATGTGAACATGACCCATAGGAAGCCACCATGTTAACCACTTAAGCCCCGGACCATTTTGCTGGCCAAAGACCGGAGCACTTTTTGCGATTCGGCGCTGCGTCACTTTAACTGACAATTGCGCAGTCGTGCGACGTGGCTCCCAAACAAAATTGACGTCCTTTTTTTCCCCACAAATAGAGCTTTCTTTTGGTGGTATTTGATCTCCTCTGTGGTTTTTATTTTTTGCGCTATAAACAAAAAAGAGCGACAATTTTGAAAAAAAAAACGCATTATTTTTTTACTTTTTGCTATAATAAATGTCCCCAAAAATATGTAAAAAACCAATTTTTTCCTCAGTTTTTCTACATATTTTTGGTAAAAAAAATCGCAATAAGTGATTATTGATTGGTTTGCGCAAAAGTTATAGCTTTAACAAAATAGGGGATAGTTTTATGGCATTTTTATTAATTTTTTTTTTTTTACTAGTAATGGCGGCGATATGCGATTTTTATCGTGACTGCGACATTATGGCGGACACATCGGACAATTTTGACACATTTTTGGGACCATTGGCATTAATACAGCGATCAGTGCTATAAAATTGCATTGATTACTGTAAAAAATGTCACTGGCAGTGAAGGGGTTAACCTCTAGGGGGCAGTGAAGGGGTTAAGTGTGTCCTAGGGAGTGTTTCTAACTGTGGGGGGGAGGGGCTGTGTGTGACACGTCACTGATCTCCGCTTCAAATTACAGGGAGCTGTGATCAGTGCCCTGTCACTAGGCAGAATAGGGAGATGCTTATTTACATTAGCATCTCCCCGTTCTTCCTCACCGTGAGACGATCGCGGGTATCCCCACGGACATCGGGTCCACGGGACCCACGGTCACGCCCGCAAGCCTCCTCTTAAAGGGCAACGTACAGGTACGTTAATCTGCCTGTATGTGCCCTTCTGCCGCAGTCTGCGTGAGTCGGTCGGAAAGCGGTTAAATGGACTGTGGTTCATTTCTTCAAAACTGAAAATGCACTAAAAAAAATGCATAGGTGTGAACCAGGCTTTAGAGCCCTTTCACACTGGGGCGGTTTGCAGGCGTTATTGCGCTAAAAATAGCACCTGCAAACCGACCTAAAACTGCCGCTACTGTTTCTTCAGTGTGAAAGCCTGAGGGCTTTCACACTGAAGCGGTGCGCTGGCAGGAGAGAAGAAAAACTCCTGCAAACAGCATCTTTGGAGCGGTGCAGGAGCGGTGTATTCACCGCTCCTGCACTGCTCCTGCCCATTGAAATCAATGGGGCAGCGCGGCTATACCGCGGCTATAGCGACGCTATGGGAGCAGTTTTAACCCTTTTTTGGCCACCAGCGGGGGTTAAAACCACACCGCTAGCGGCCGAATACCGATGCAAAAGCGACAGTAAAGCAGCGCTAAAAATAGCACTGTTTTACCGCTGACGCCCCCACCGCCCCAGTGTGAAAGGGGCCTTAATCTCCGCTTTTTTTTATTTTCATTTTTTTTTTTAATTAAATGAGCCTTCAGGTGATGTAATTTATCACTTCATGATTGCGCTATAGCCAAGAGACAGCTACAGCGCGGCTCTTATGTTCTGGGAGGGTGTCCATGGACATCCTCCCAGAACAGTGCCCCCCCCCCCGTGCGCTCTGTGATCACAGCAAAGGGCCAATCACAGCAGCCCTTTACCATGTGATCAGCAGTGTCCAATCACAGCTGATCATGTGTAAACAAACTTGCTGGACATCAGCATTCCTTTCCTCACGTCCTGTCACTGCGCGAGAGGAGAGACGTTAACCGGCAATTCAGACAGCGCACATTTACACTGATAATCAGGGCAATGATCATCGGTGTCCTGATTATCAGTGCAGATCCATCAGCCCCGCCTATCAGAGCAGCCTTAAAGCGGAGGTCCCGCAAAATTTATTTTTTTTTAAAAGTCAGCAGCTACAAATACTGCAGCTGCTGACTTTTAAAATATGAACACTTACCTGTCCCAGGCTCCCGCGGTGTCGGCACCCGAGGCCGAACCGTCCCTCAGATGCTGCCGCCGCCAACTTCGGTAAGGGAATCAGGAAATTAAGCCTTGCGGCTTCACTTCCCGGCTCCCTACTGCGCATGCGCGAGTCGCGCTACGCAATTCGAATGGTCCCTGCTGTCTCTGGGACCCGTGTGCACCCCACTGACAGCGTGGGGGGGGGGGGTGGGGGCGGCTTAGAGGCGTAGTCTCCCGGAGTCTATGCCTGGAAGTGGGCATCTGCACCCCCCTTCCCCCTGAAAGGTGCCAAATGTGACACCGGAGGGGGGGAGGGTTCCGAAAAGTGGAGGTTCAATTTTTGTGTGAACCTCCGCTTTAACAGTGCCCATCAGTGTAGCCTATCAGTGCCCATCAGTGTAGCCTATCAGTGGCCATCAGTGTAGCCTATCAGTGCCCATCAGTGTAGCCTATCAGTGCTCATCAGTGTAGCCTATCAGTGCCCATCAGTGTAGCCTATCAGTGCCCATCAGTGTAGCCTATCAGTGCTCATCAGTGTAGCCTATCAGTGTAGCCTATCAGTGGCCATCAGTGTAGCCTATCAGTGGCCATCAGTGTAGCCTATCAGTGGCCATCAGTGTAGCCTATCAGTGCTCATCAGTGTAGCCTATCAGTGCTCATCAGTGTAGCCTATCAGTGCTCATCAGTGTAGCCTATCAGTGCTCATCAGTGTAGCCTATCAGTGCTCATCAGTGTAGCCTATCAGTGCTCATCAGTGCCCATCAGTGTAGCCTATCAGTGCTCATCAGTGTAGCCTATCAGTGCTCATCAGTGCCCATCAGTGTAGCCTATCAGTGCTCATCAGCGAAGGAAGAAATGTATAACAAAAACAAAGAAAACCGTTTTAATGTTTAGCAAAAAATAAAAACCTCAGTGGTGATTAAATACCACTAAAAGAAAGCTCTATCTGTGTGAAAAAAAAAATGTCACATGGTTACAGTGTTGCACGTCCGCGCAATTGTCATTTAAAGTGCGACAGCGCTGGAAGCTGAAAATCACCCTAGGCAGGAAGTGAAAATGTCCAGTATTGAACCCTGCTCTTTTTTTTTTTTTTTTTTTTAATTAAATGGGCCCTTAGGTGGTTTACACCATATTGTAGTAGTATGCACCGCATATTAGCGCATTATGAGGGAGTTACCTGTCAAACAAAGACGTCTAGCACTGAGCCTGTACCAATCCCGATGTTCACAGAATCTTCCATTATCATCCAATCTTATCCTCTCTCTGGCCAGTTGAATGGCTGGGCCGCAATGGTGTCACTCCCACACATCGTGGTGCGGAGAAGGTGCCACAAATGCGTGGCTCAGTGTCCAGGAGCGCCGACATCTCATAAAAAACCCTACTTGTCACCCCGTTTTTAAAACGAGAGTTGAATTCCACTTTTAACAGCAACAGTCGGGTCGCAGTTTAGTGAGGTTGTGTGAATCTCAGAAAGGAAAGGACAAAAGGACAAATCTCTTGGCTACTTTCACACTGCTCTGTTGCAAAAAACGTATTTGTGTGCGTTTCCGGTGCGTTTTGCACCTGTGGGTAAAAAAGGACACTTGACCCAAAAAAAAAACCGCACCAAAAATGCAACCATGGGCGCTATTTTGATGCAATTTCCATTCATTGCAATGGGGAAGTGCGTTTTTTTTCTTTTTTCAAAACTCTATTGTTGGCAATGGCATTGTTCAAATTAGTATGACTTCGACTTTGCGGCGCCGCATCAATTTGAAAAAGTAGTTCTCGCGCTATTTTTGGCGATTTTTCGGGGTGCAGCTTGCATAGACACCTGTGCATGAAGCCGCGCTGAGGCCTTCCAAGTCGCACTGACATGCAGCTTTGAAATTTGTGTGATTTCAGATGCAGTCACACGATTCGAAGCCACATTTAATGTGAACGAGGGCCGAGTTCCACTTTAGCATGCCTTTTTCTGCACTGCGTCTCAGGAAAGGGGCACATGCAGATGGGGGGGGGGGTAAAGTTTCTGGCCGTGAAGGAACGCATTGTGGGGGGGGGGGATGCAGCATGTGTATTATGGTTGCCACCTCATCCCTTTGAACCCGAACACATATTAATTACACAGGTTCTGTGGCTGATTAAGGTGGTAATTAAACTCACTTGGTGCCTTATCTGCATTTAATCAGCCTCAGAACCCGAGTAATTCAAAGGTGTTCGGGTTTAAAAGGATGAGGTGGCAACTCGAATGTGTACATCTCCAGTTGCTGCCTCTGCAAGCTAAACCAAACACTGTGTAGTGTCAACAGGGTGCCGCTTAGACACAGATATCATTTCCATAATGTCCTTTATATTATAACATAGAAAATATTCACTTTTTGAGTTTGTCGCTTTAAAGGCACCAGAAAGGGAAACGCCTACAATCCAAAACTCCTCCCCACTGTAAGATCCGGCCACTGAGTGTCAAATCCGCACTTCCATTCCCAAAGTAGAGGAATCCCCGGGATTGTAAAATCCCCCATCTCATCTTTTTCCTGTGCTGAGGATTCCCAATCCATTACATCTGCACAGAGATTTGATAGACGCAGCTGAGGAGGACGGGATCGCAGTCATGTGACTTGTGTATGGCATATTGTATGTGTGTATATATATATAACCAGGAGTTACCAAAATAACGACTGCAGGTTTGAGGGGTATGTAATGCATTGTTGTTATTTTATTGTCATGTTGCTGTTTTGGCATTTAGTATTTTTTTATTTATTTTTTTTGTGCTGCAAAGTTGTATTTATAGATATTACTGTATATAGTTGAAATCAGATTTTTTTTTTTTTTTTTTTTTTTTTTTTTTTTTTTTTTGTGTTTAGTGTGGTGAACGTATGAATCCGGCAATTTTATGCCTTAGTTGTTCTATGTTGCATTCAATAGTTAAAAGAAAGCGGTGCTGAGTTGATAACAAAAAAAGGATGTTGCTGTTGACCGGCTTCTTAGTTCTCACCTATGCATTTTTATTTTTGTATTTTTTTTTTTTAGGCTCGATTCACATCTACGCATGTTGCTTTTGAGCGTTTTTGGAGGTTTTTTTTGTGATGCCTGCCACGTTTTTGTAGTGTTTTTGCCGCGTGTTTTTTTTTTTTTTTTTGTTAGACTGTATACAGCTAAAAAAAAAAAACGCATCAAAAACGCTGTAAAACCGCTGCACTTGCGTTTTTGATGCTGGTCCATTGAATTCTATTACATGCAAAACGCTGCATTTTACATGAAAAAAAGTCCCTGACCCTTTCCAAAAACGCAGAGGTACAAAAAGGCATTGATGTGAACATGTTCCATAGGAACCCATGTTAAAAAATTCCCATGCATTTCTGCAAAATGCATCAAAAAACGCGCTAGTGTGAATGGAGCCTTAGAGCATTTTCAGTTTTGCAGAAACACACTACAGTCCATTTAACACGGTTTCCTATGGGTCAAGTTCACATCTGTGCATTTTATGGAAAGGACCAGGGACTTTTTTTTCTGTGGTTTTTTTTTTTTTTTTTTTTTTTTTTTTTTGGATCCATAGACTTCAATGGATCAAAAACGTGTTTTGAAAAATGCAAAATGCACCCGGAATATGCAAACTGCAACCTGCATAGGTGTGAACCAGGCCTTAAAGTGATTGTAAAGCTTTGTTTATATAAAAAAAAAATAAAAATAAATAACAAACATGTTATACTTACCTCCACATTGCAGCTCGTTTTGCACAGAGTGGCCCCCGATCATCGTCTTCTGGGGCCCCTCGGCGGCTCCTCCCCACATCAGATAACCCCCTAGAAGAAGCGCCCTGTGGCCACTAGGGGTGCACGCTGCTCACCCCCACAGCCGATGCGAGTGCCCGGGCTCCCGCGATCGCTCGTGACACGGTGAGAACCTGAGGGGAGAAGAGACTTACCGTGTGTTCATACAAAGTACGAACACCGATCTGTCTCTTCCCCTAGCAAGTCCCACCCCCCCCCCCCCCCTTCAGTTAGAACACAGAGAGGGAACACAGTTAGGCTCGATTCACACCTATGCATGTTGCTTTTGAGCGTTTTTGGAGGTTTTTTTTTCATGCTTGCAGCGTTTTTGCCGCGATTTGCGTTTTGCGTTTTTTTTTTTCTTTTTTTTTTTACAGTCTTAAAAAAAAATTACAAAAAAAAAAAATAAAAAAAAAAAAACGCACCAAAAACGCTGCAAAAACGGTGCACTTGCGTTTTTGATGCTTGTCCATTGAAATCCATTACATGCAAAACGCTGCTTTTTGCATGAAAAAAAGTCCCCGACCCTTTCCAAAAACGCAGAGATACAAAAAAGCATTGATGTGAACATGTTCCATAGGAACCCATGTTAAAAAATTCCCATGCATTTCTGCAAAATGCATCAAAAAACGCGCTAGTGTGAATGGAGCCTTAAAGGGGTTGTAAAGGTAAAAATTTTTTCACCTTAATGCATTCTATGCATTAAGGTGAAAAAACTTTTGACAGTACCGCCGCCCCCAGGCCCCCCGTTTTACTTACCTGACGCCTCGAATCTTCGCTCCTCGTCCTCGTCAGCTTCATTGCAGCTCAGCCTGGTCGCTGATTGGCTGCAGTGGATGGATTGAAAGCAGCGCAGCCATTGGCTCGCGCTGCTGTCAATCACATCCGATGACGCGGTGCGCCGGGGGGCGGGGCCGAGTGATACAGCGAGCGGCTATAGCCGCCGGCTGTATCACAGGAGCGCGCCCGCAAGCACTCACCACCGTGCGAGGGAGCTCGCATGAAGGTGGTAAATGCTTGCGGGGAGGAGCTGAAACAGCCGCCGAGGGACCCCAGAAGAGCAGGTTCGGGGCCACTCTGTGCAGAACGAGCTGCACAGTGAAGGTAAGTATGACATGTTTGTTATTTAAAAAAAAAAAAAAAATAACTTTACAACCCCTTTAATGAGGAAGTAAACCCGGATGGGTTTACTTCCTCTTTGTTTCCCTGCAAACTTAAAGCATAATGGGCTACTATGCATCGCATCGCATCGCATCGCATCGCATCGCATAGTAGCCCATTATGTGTCACTTACCTGACAAGGGAGCCTGCGATGTCACCGCTGTCCCTTCTCCTACGAAGCGTCCATCTTCTTTCCGGGTATCGCGGCTCTGGTGCCGCCACTAACGGCACGATCGGTGCGCCTGCGCGCCGTAGACACCGGCGCCTGTCTTTTGGAAATATCTCCTAAACCGTGTAGGTTTAGGAGATATTTCTTGCACCTACAGGTAAGCCTTAATCTAGGCTTACCTGTAGGTAAAAAGTGGTCTGTAAGGGTTTACAACCGCTTTAACCCCTTGATCGCCCCCTGGTGTTAACCCCTTCCCTGCCAGTGACATTTACACAGTAATCGGTGCATTTTTATTGCACTGATCGCTATATAAATGCCAAGGGTCCCACAAATGTGCCAAAAGTGTCTGACGTGTCCGCCATAATGTCTCAGTCACGATAAAAATCGCAGATCGCCGCCATTACTAGTAAAAAAAAAAAAAATAAATAATAATGCTAAATCTATCCCCTATTTTGTAGACGCTATAACTTTTGCGCAAACCAATCAATATACACTTATTGCGATTTTTATTTATTACCAAAAGTATGTAGAAGAATACATATCGGCCTAAACTGAGAAAAAAATAGCTTTTTAGCAAAAAGTACAAAATATTGTGGTTGTTTTTTTTTTTTTTTTTTTTTATTTCAAAATTGTCGCTTTTTTTTGTTTATAGCGCAAAAAATAAAAACCGCAGAGGCGATCAAATACCACCAAAAGAAAGCTCTATTTGTGGGGAAAAAAAGGATGTCAATTTTGTTTGGGTACAACGTCGCACGACCGCTCAATTGTCAGTTAAAGCGACGCAGTGCCGAATCGCAAAAAATGGCCCGGTCATTCAGCAGCCAAATCTTCCGGGGCTGAAGCGGTTAAGGTGAAAAAAACATGAGGGTTTACAACCCCTTTAAGGCTCAGTTCACACCTATGCAGTTTGATTTTGATCTTTTCTGCAGTGCTTTTTGCTGTGCGTTTTTCACATGCAATTTTGGCCCATTTTGCTTTTTTTTTTTTTTTTTTTTTTTTTTTTTTTTTTTTTTTTGCCCAATTTGCTGTTGGGTAGAGTAAAAAAAAAATGCAAAAACGCACTACATGCTTTGCTGCAGCTTCTCCTTTGCAGTCTATCGAACCAAAAAAAAAAAAGAAAAAAAAAAGTTTCGTTTTGCAGTTTAAAATATCCCTGACCCTTTCTAAAAACACAGTGGCTGAAGAAAGCACAGATGTGAACATGTCTTACAGGAAACCATGTTACATGGACTGCAAAAAGCAGCAAAAAACGCATAGGTGTGAACCAGGCCTTGAATGCTACTTACTAAGGATGAGCTCAGGCGTGTTCACAGCTCCGCGTGCCCCCGCCCCCGCCAGGAAGCAGACATTCCGCGGCTGCACAGATCGGGAAATGTCTCACGGCCTGTGATTAGCGCTGTGGAGTGTCAGCTTCCTGGCCGAGCGCGGGGGCACGCGAACACACCTGAGCTCATCCTTACTACTTACCTGGCTGTCCCTCTCCTCCATACTTGAGAGAGGTATAAGCATGCAGCTGGTAAAGTCAGAGGAATGTTAGAATTGCTGATCTGCACACTTGCTCCAGTGTAATGACTGTTTTAAAGCCTTGGGATTAACATAAAGCCATAAAACTCACGATTCGGATCGTTCCTCGGATCAGGAGTCACGGTTCGGATCATTTTCGGATCAACAAAAAAAAAAATCTCCCCCACTGTAATAATATATTGGCAGGGTATGGCAGGGTATTGCAGGCAGGGTATGGCAGGGTATTGCAGGCAGGGAATGGCAGGGTATTGCAAGCAGAGTATTGGCAGGGTATGGCAGGGTATTGCAGGCAGGGTATGGCAGGGTATTGGCAGAGTATTGCAGGCAGGGTATTGGCAGAGTATATCAGGCAGGGTATTGGCAGAGTATATCAGGCAGGGTATTGGCAGAGTATTGCAGGCAGGGTATTGCAGGCAGAGTATTGCAGGCAGGGTATTGGCAGAGTATTGCAGGCAGGGTATTGGCAGAGTATTGGCAGAGTATTGGCAGGGTATTGCATTCAGAGTATTGGCAGGGTATTGGCAGAGTATTGCAGGCAGGGTATTGCAGGCAGAGTATTGGCAGGGTATTGCAGGCAGAGTATAGGCAGGGTATTGGCAGAGTATTGCAGGCAGGGTATGGCAGAGTATTGCAGGCAGGGTATTGGCAGAGTATTGCAGGCAGGGTATTGGCAGGGTATGGCAGAGTATTGCAGGCAGGGTATTGGCAGGGTATTGGCAGGGTATTGGCAGAGTATTGCAGGCAGGGAATTGGCAGGGTATGGCAGAGTATTGCAGGCAGGGTATTGGCAGAGTATTGCAGGCAGGGAATTGGCAGGGTATTGGCAGAGTATTGCAGGCAGGGTATTGGCAGAGTATTGGCAGAGTATTGGCAGGGTATGGCAGAGTATTGGCACTGCTGCCATCCAATCTCTCCCCTCCACTGTACAGATCAGTACACAGAGGGGAGAGAGGAACCGGCGTCATGTCATTTGACGGAGCGATCACGTGGTAAACGGCCTCCGGGTGTACCAAGATGGCCGAAGCTAGGCCGAAGCCGTGGCCTTTCCTAAGGCCGAGGCAACGGCGTGCTCCGCGGAGCGCATGTGTGCCGATCCGAACAGGTTGAACCGTTCGGATCACAGATCGGTGACGATCCATTGCACCCCTAACGGTGTCCGATAAGTAACTTTCGAATTTAAAGGGACCTACACAGTTTCGTTTTCAAAGCTGGTTTGAGTTGTGAAGTGATGCGCACTCCTTCTGATGTCGGGTTCATGCTTATGCGAATTGGATGCAACTTTCCCAGCATCCAGTCAACATGACAGGAGACTGTGACCGTCTCTCAATGGACCTCCCTCTGGAAAAGTGTCCTGTGCGGCTTTGGCCAAGTTTCAGGTCCGAGGTGAAAATTTGCCCCTGAAACGGAGAACTGCACCTGAAATGGAGTGTCTGCTGTAAACGTGCATTGAAAAAAAAAAAATTGTTCTTTTTCGTTTTTCGTTTCATTTGTTTTTTTGCTTTTTTGGAAAATTCGGAAAACCGAAAATTCAGGTTTTCACATTCCCGAAATTTAAAAGAAAATCAGTAAAATTTGAAATAATAACTAACTAATAATAAATATTAAATTATAGGGAATTGGAATTTCCTTTCAAATTTGGCTGTTAGTGAACGTAACGAATACGAATTTATCCGAAATAACGAATGCCGCATCTAAACAAATGGAATGAAACAAATTAATAATAAATATCAATAATAAAACCTTTTTTATTATTATTAGATCGTTACATTCCATTCGTTCAGATGCGGCATTCGTTATTTCAGGGGAATTCGTAACTTCGGATAAATTCGTATTCGTTCCGTTCACAAACAGCCAAATTTGAAAGGAAATTCCAATAACTATAATTTAGTATTTATTAGTAGTTGGTTATTATTTCAGATTTTCATTCTTATTTTTGGATTTTCAAAATTTCCGAATTCCCGAAATTGCAATTTCTGAATTTCGATCTTCCGAAAATTTGAATTTTTGAAATCTCTGAAATTCCGAAATTTCTGAATTTCGAATTTTCGAAAATTCAGAAATTAACAAATTTGTCAAAATTCGTTAGAAAAAGAGATCGGAACAAATTGCACATGTCTAGTCTGCTGTATTTTGCTTCAGAATTCACTAAGGCTACCTTCAGACTGAGGCGTTTTTCAGGCGCTTTAGTTCTACAAATGGCCTCTGGAAAGCGCCTCCCATTCATTGCAGTCTGACTTTTCACACTGGGGCGGTGCAATTGCGGGACTTTATGAAAAAGTCCTGTAAGCAACATCTTTGGGGCGGTTTGGGAGCGCTGTAAATAGCGCTCCCAAAACACCCTGCCCATTGCAATGAATGAGCAGCGCTTGAAAAGCGATTTGAAAGCGCTGCAAAAGAGGACTTTTTACCATTTTTTTTTTTTCTTAGCAGCCGAAAAGTGCAGCTAAAGCGCCGCAAAACAAGCGTCGCTAACGGCCGGCGCTACCAATGTGAAAGGGATGTAACGTCTAAGCCCAGATTCACGCAGAGCCGCGGGAATGAAGCCGCGGGAATTCAGCTGAACTCGCGCGATTTCACTCCCGCATGTCAGTCCCGATTTCGGCTGCGATTTCAGAGACATCTGTGTGGGTTTCTACACAGATGTCAGTGTAAATCGCAGCCCGAAATCGCAAAAGCAGTATAGAAACTACTTTTTGAAATCAGTGCAGCGCCGCAGATGCAGCGTCGCACCGATTAGGACGGTGCCATTGGCGGCAATTGCTGCCGATTTTGACATGTCAAATCGCATGTCGGAACGCTTGCAGTGTGAACCAGGGCTTCATCACGGATCTGGCTCAGGTGTGCCGATTATGGGCAGCTCGGTTCAATCGGGGAGCCGTCTGGGTCCTTCGGGGAGGGGTCCAGCGGGAAAATGTCCAAAAACTGTCAACAAGCTTTCAGGTGGATCAACCGATTGCTCTCTCGAACATTTACCCCCCCATTTTTTGCGATGCGGCTCCGCGTAACTTTAACTGACAATTGCACAGTCGTGCAACGCTGTACACAAATACAATTTTTTTTTTTTTCTTTTTTTTTTTTTTTCCCCACAAATAGATCACCTGTGTGGTTTTTATTTTTTGTGCTATAAACAAAAAACAAAAAAAAACTGACAATTTTGAAAAAAAAAGCAAAAAAACATTTTTTTTTTTTTACTTTCTGCTATAATACATATCCAGTAAAAACATTTAAAACGTAAAATTTCTTTCTCAGTTTAGGCCGATATGCATTCTTCTACATATTTTTGGTAAAAAAAAAATCCCAATAAGCGTTTATTGATTTGTTTGCGCAAAAGTTGTAGAGTCTGCTACTACTTTTTTTTTTTTTTTTTTTTTTATACAAGTAATAGCGGCGATCAGCGACTTATAGCGCGACCACAATATTGCAGCGGACGTTTTGGACACTAACTGCGACTTTGTGTGGACCAGTGACACTAATACTGTGATCTGTGCTAAAAATATGCACTGTCATTGTACTAATGACACTGGCGGGGAAGGGGTTAAATAGCTAGCGCCATCAAAGGGCTAAATGTGTGCCTAACCAGTGTTTATGTGGACTATGAGCTGCTTTCACGGAGGGGTGCGCTTTGCAGGGGAAGAAAATCCATCCTTTTAAAAAAAAAAAATCAGACACTCGAGAGAATAAAATATCGGTAGTTCTAATTTTTTATGTCACATGATATTAACGGTTTATGACATTCCAAATTTCAGTAAAAAAAATACACTAAAGTCAATTTTACCCGATGCGTTACTTTACACAACACGATAATTTTCCCAATTTTTTTTGTGTAAAATATAAAAACATCACATCAGTGCCACATCAGTCCCCTCAGTGCCACTACAATGTTCCTCTACAGCAGTGGTTTTCAACCTTCCTAGTGCTGTGACCCCCTTGATAAAATTTCCCAAGTAGTTGGGACCCCTAACAGCAAAATTATTTTCGTCGGTCCTTCATTGCTGTAATTTTGCGACTGTTATGAATGGAAATATAAATATCTAATATGCAGGATGTGTTTTCATTCTTACAAATTTAACATCTTAAATAGTAGTGATTAATCACAGATTGTGACTAAGTCCAACATCCACGGCACGCGGATCGCTATGGTCCACATATGGTGGAAGTGCCCTCAGATACAACCCTTTTGGAAAGAAGTACACCATCTTATCTCCCATATAACAACCTTCACCCCAGATATCACACCAGCCCAATATCTTCTCCACCATACATCCTTCCCCCAGTCGGCCTACAAAAAGTCTCTCGCCCTACAACTCATCAACGCAAGCAAAACTATGTGTACCCATACATTGGAAGGATTCGTTTTCTACACCCCCCCCCCCCCCCCCCCCCCCCAGCATCTCCAAATGGCTTCAAAGAGTAGAGAAAATAGCCGAAATAGAAGACCTAATTCAACGGATTCCCCGACGAAATTCCATAAAACATGGGCCTGAAGGAATCGCCGGAATACCACAATATTTCAACCACAACTCCATAGCTTGACCTGGGGGCTAGTACTCAGCACCAGACAGATATGTCGGACAACTGCCTACAGACACGCACACCCCCCCACCGCACACCCCCTCCCTTTACCCGTCTTCCCCCATAACAAAAACGAAGGAGGTTCCCAGACGGACTCATAGACTGGACTGCTTGGAACTCACACAAACTCCAAACCTCGACCAGCAAAGGAGTCTGGCCATTGTATCATAGCCCCGAGGTTTAATTTTGACTATTAGAGACACTGGGAGTCTTAATTACCCCAACCAGGAAACCGGTAAGACAGCAGGCAGAAGCCTGGCCGGAAGCGCCCCCCACCCACACACAGTTTGTTCCCGATAGGGGTGTGTTTGGGGGCAAACCCGGTTTCCCAACAAACTTCTAGTGGAATCAAACAATGGTCTCAACAATATTGCCCTTCTTGCTCACCTAGACTCCAGGGACTTCTATTAGTTATATGTATTGGCTGGTTTATATGACTACTGATATGACTCTCTTTATTCTATACCTAAAATTGAATTCAAATGCAAAAAAAAAATAAAAATAAATAAATAAGTCCAACATGACGTGACTATGCAAGAAAAAAAAATATTATGGAACAAGACATATCGTTTGCCGTATACACTCGAGTATAAGCCAACCCGAATATAAGCACCTAATTATAAGGCACCTAATTTTACCACAAAAAACTGGGAAAACGTATTGACCCGAGTATAAGACGAGGGTGAGAAATGCGCAGCTACTGTAAGTGGAAAAGAGGGTCAACACTGCCCATTTGCAGCCTCACTGTGCCCATTTGCAGCCTCACTGTGCCCATTTGCAGCCTCTCTGTGCCCATTTGCAGCCTCACTGTGCCCATTTGCAGCCTCTCTGTGCCCATTTGCAGCCTCTCTGTGCCCATTTGCAGCCTCTCTGTGCCCATTTCCAGCCTCTCTGTGCCCATTTGCAGCCTCTCTGTGCCCATTTGCAGCCTCACTGTGCCCATTTGCAGCCATAGGTCCCCCGAACTTCAAACTCAGTAGTTAAGGGTTCCTAGATGCCCCCCTAGCTGCAGCCAAAATTTGGGGTGTCTGGACCCAAAGGGTCCCAAAATGACATTTCTGCAGATGGACACAGTTGACCGACTTTGGGGCCCCGTATCTCAGGGCCACTTGGTGCTAGGAACCCCAAATTTGGTGTGCAAACCCAACATACCCAGAGCTGGAGCTCCTAGCACCAAGTGGCCCCGAGATACGGGGCCCCAAAATCGGTTCGGAAAATGTCAAGCACTTTTCTGCAGCAGAGAATGACATTTTCCGAACCGATTTTGGGGCCCCGTATCTCGGGGCCACTTGGTGCTAGGAACCCCAGCTTTGGATATGTTATAGTGCTAGATCCACTGGGGTTCCTAGCACCAAGTGGTCCCGAGATACGGGGCCCCAAAGTTGACTCGCAAAATGTCATTCTTTGCACCAGAAAAGTGCTTGACTCCAGTATAAGCCGGGGGGGGGCACTTTCAGCACAAAAAAATGTGCTGAAAAACTCGACTTATACTCGAGTATATACGGTATATATAAATGTCCCGGTTGGTTCCTCCAAAAGTTGTTATTCTGTGCCAGTGCTAGATATACAAAGTGTAGAGCACCCAAACATGTATCTAGCACTGACACTGAGAAACCACTTTTGAGGAACCAACTGGGACATTTATACGGTATATAAATGATATGTATTGTTCCATAATAATTTTTTTTTTTTTTTTTTTGCACAGTCATAATAGACTTATTTATTCACAATCTATGTATTGATTGCGCCGGTGACGCACAGTACAAAAATGCTTTTATTAATTAGTGTCTCTGACTTGCCAAAGTCACTCAGGTGTTCTGTCAGAATCGGCAACCCGTCTAATGTGTTAACCGGAAGTGACGTTCCGTCGCCGCCATCTTGGTACTCTCGTCCGCAGTAAGGCTACAGTTAGAAGTCGGCAAGCGGAAATCTTTTTACACCCACCGAAGTCTCGTATTTTACTCTTTACCTTTACCAGTAATCTGAGTTTATATACTGTATAAGCCTTAAATAGTATAGAAGCTCAGTTTACTGGTAAAAATACGTGTAAAATGCGAGACTTCGGTGGGTGTAAAAAGATGTCCGCTGGCCGACTTCTAACTGTAGCCTTACTGCGGACGAGAGTACCAAGATGGCGGCGACGGAGCATCACTTCCGCGCGGTCTCTCCTCTCCCGGAAGTGACATCTCGCTGGCTGAGACGGACAGACTCCGGCGTACACACAGTAACTTCGGGTCCGTCTCGGCCAGCTTTCCAGATTGGACCAACATTCGCGACCCCCTGGCGAATCGGCAATCGGGTTAAGAACTGCTGCTCTACAGTGTTCATCGGTGCCTCTACAGCAGGGGGTCTCAAACTGGCGGCCCTCAAGCTGTTGCGAAACTACAAGTCCCCATGAGGCATTGCAAGGCTGACAGTTACAAGCATGACTCCCACAGGCAGAGGTATGATGGGACTTGTAGTTTTGCATCAGCTGGAGGTCCGCCAGTTTGAGACCCCCTGCTCTACAGTGCCATTGGTGCCTCTACAGTGTTCATCAGTGTGTGCTTATCAGTGCCCTACAGTGAATACCAGTGCCATCAGTGGATTCTCATTCCCTTAATTTTGCAAAGAATTGTGGGAAAAAAAAAAGACAACTTGAACCATACATCTTTCTAAATACCTTAGACTGTCTACTTTCCATTTCTCAAAGTAGACAGTCTAAGGTATTGCACTACGAAGTGACGAAATTCCATAATAACTGTGTATTTGTATTGTTGGACCTATGCACAAATCTCCAAAGCAACCCATTATAAAATGTAAAAAAAAAAACGAATAGTTTTATATAACCCAGCAACATCCACACACATAAGACACCCAACATTGGAGGCGATTTATTTTTACAAAGCAACTATATACGTTTACATGCGGGTACCGACTAGTATTCCAGGGTTTCTCTCCGTCATGCAGCTAACATGACCCTCAAACTGGTCTCCAGCCTAGGCAAACATTATGTCCTCCATCCCAGGAGTCTTCATGGGAGAAGGGGCTTTCTCAGATAAGCACACCCTTCTGCCTGCATGCCTGAGCTAAGGGCAGATAGATTCCAGGAAATAGATGCTACATTAATCATGCAGGCAGAAGGGTGTGCTTAGCTGAGAAAGCCCCTTCTCCCATGAAGACTCCTGGGATGGAGGACATAATTTTGGCCTAGGCCGGAGACCAGTTTGAAGATGTAAATATGATATATTTTACTATCTATTTAGTAATGCTAAGGATTAGAAATAGTTGATGCTGATTGAGAGAGAGAAGTTCTGCTTTCAGTCCCACCTCCGTCTAGTTCCAGCCAGCTGTGCTTCATTATCACTTCATAAACTATTCTCCTAGAATCACATCTCAGGGGGCAGCATGTGTCACACTTCAGGGGGTCTCTGACTGATCTCTCCACATAAAGGAGGCCAGAATATATTTAATTAGTAAACCTTCACCATTATACACTCACCGGCCACTTTATTAGGTACACCTGTTTAATGGCTCGGTAACACAAATTGCTAATTAGCCAATCACATGGCAGCAACTCAATGCATTGAGGCATTTAGACGTGGTGAAGACGACTTGCTGAAGTTCAAACCGAGCATCAGAATGGGGAGAAAAAGGGGATCTCGGTGACTTTGAACGTGGCATGGTTGTTGGTGGCAGACAGGCTGGTCTGAGTATTTCTGGGATTTTCACACACAACCATCTCTCTGGGATTACAGAGAATGGTGGGAAAAAGAGAAAATATCCAGTGAGCGGCAGTTGTGTGGAGGAAAATGTCTTGTTGAGGTCAGAGGAGAATGGGCAGACTGGTTCCAGATGATAGAAAGACAACAGTAACTCAAATAACCCCTCGTTACATCCAAGGTATGCAGAATACCATCTCTGAACACACAACACATCCAACCTTGAAGCAGATGGGCTACAGCAGCAGAAGACCACACCGGGTGTCACTCCTGTCAGCTAAGAACAGGAAACTGAGGCTACAATTGGCACAGGATCACCAACATCGGACAATAGAAGATTGGAAGAACGTTGTCTGGTCTGATGAGTCTGGATTTCACCTCCGACATTCAGATGGTGGGGTCACATGGATCCATCCTGCCTTGTATCACCCGTTCAGGCTGGTGGTGGGAGTGTAATGGTGTGGGGGATGGGATATCACCGGTTCAGGCTGGTGGTGGGGTGTAATGGTGTGGGGGATGGGGTATCACCGGTTCAGGCTGGTGGTGGGGGTGTAATGGTGTGGGGGATGGGGTATCACCGGTTCAGGCTGGTGGTGGGGGTGTAATGGTGTGGGGGATGGGATATCACCGGTTCAGGCTGGTGGTGGGGGTGTAATGGTGTGGGGGATGGGATATCACCGGTTCAGGATGGTGGTGGAGGTGTAATGGTGTGGGGGGTGGGGTATCACCGGTTCAGTCTGGTGGTGGGGGTGTAATGGTGTGGGGGATGGGGTATCACTGGTTCAGGCTGGTGGTGGGGGTGTAATGGTGTGGGGGATGGGGTATCACCGGTTCAGGCTGGTGGTGGGGGGTGTAATGGTGTGGGGGATGGGGTATCACTGGTTCAGGCTGGTGGTGAGGGTGTAATGGTGTGGGGGATGGGATATCACCGGTTCAGGCTGGTGGTGGGGGTGTAATGGTGTGGGGGATGGGATATCACCGGTTCAGACTGGTGGTGGGGGTGTAATGGTGTGGGGGATGGGATATCACCGGTTCAGGCTGGTGGTGGGGGTGTAATGGTGTGGGGGATGGGATATCACCGGTTCAGACTGGTGGTGGGGGTGTAATGGTGTGGGGGATGGGATATCACCGGTTCAGACTGTTGGTGGGGGTGTAATGGTGTGGGGGATGGGGTATCACCGGTTCAGGCTGGTGGTGGGGGTGTAATGGTGTGGGGGATGGGATATCACCGGTTCAGGCTGGTGGTGGGGGTGTAATGGTGTGGGGGATGGGATATCACCGGTTCAGACTGGTGGTGGGGGTGTAATGGTGTGGGGGATGGGATATCACCGGTTCAGACTGGTGGTGGGGGTGTAATGGTGTGGGGGATGGGGTATCACCCGTTCAGGCTGGTGGTGGGAGTGTAATGGTGTGGGGGATGGGATATCACCGGTTCAGGCTGGTGGTGGGGTGTAATGGTGTGGGGGATGGGGTATCACCGGTTCAGGCTGGTGGTGGGGGTGTAATGGTGTGGGGGATGGGGTATCACCGGTTCAGGCTGGTGGTGGGGGTGTAATGGTGTGGGGGATGGGATATCACCGGTTCAGGCTGGTGGTGGGGGTGTAATGGTGTGGGGGATGGGATATCACCGGTTCAGGATGGTGGTGGAGGTGTAATGGTGTGGGGGGTGGGGTATCACCGGTTCAGTCTGGTGGTGGGGGTGTAATGGTGTGGGGGATGGGGTATCACTGGTTCAGGCTGGTGGTGGGGGTGTAATGGTGTGGGGGATGGGGTATCACCGGTTCAGGCTGGTGGTGGGGGGTGTAATGGTGTGGGGGATGGGGTATCACTGGTTCAGGCTGGTGGTGAGGGTGTAATGGTGTGGGGGATGGGATATCACCGGTTCAGGCTGGTGGTGGGGGTGTAATGGTGTGGGGGATGGGGTATCACCGGTTCAGGCTGGTGGTGGGGGTGTAATGGTGTGGGGGATGGGGTATCACCGGTTCAGGCTGGTGGTGGGGGTGTAATGGTGTGGGGGATGGGGTATCACCGGTTCAGGCTGGTGGTGGGGGTGTAATGGTGTGGGGGATGGGGTATCACCGGTTCAGGCTGGTGGTGGGGGTGTAATGGTGTGGGGGATGGGGTATCACCGGTTCAGGCTGGTGGTGGGGGTGTAATGGTGTGGGGGATGGGGTATCACCGGTTCAGGCTGGTGGTGGGGGTGTAATGGTGTGGGGGATGGGGTATCACCGGTTCAGGCTGGTGGTGGGGGTGTAATGGTGTGGGGGATGGGGTATCACCGGTTCAGGCTGGTGGTGGGGTGTAATGGTGTGGGGGATGGGGTATCACCGGTTCAGGCTGGTGGTGGGGGTGTAATGGTGTGGGGGATGGGGTATCACCGGTTCAGGCTGGTGGTGGGGGTGTAATGGTGTGGGGGATGGGGTATCACCGGTTCAGGCTGGTGGTGGGGGTGTAATGGTGTGGGGGATGGGGTACCTGAGTATTATTGCTGACCATGTCCATCCCTTTATGACTACAGTGCCCCCATCTTCTGATGGCTCCTTCCAGCAGGATAATGCTCCATGTCACAAAGCTCCAATCATCTCATATGCCACCAAGAATGAAGGCCAAAGGGGGTCCAACCATCTACTAGCAAGGTGTACCTAATAAAGTGGCCGGTGAGGTATAATTTAGGACAAATAATTCTTCATTGACATCCAGCATTTTTTAAATCAAATGTTAAACCATTTTATAAAGTAGCCGTTCCTTTTTATAATATCAATCATACTTTTTTTTTTTTTTCCCCTGGACTTCTGTATAAAAATAAATAGCTGCACCCCGGTTGCTATGGCAACACAGACTCTTCACCCCCCATAATATTATAACTTGGTCCCACCACTGATTCCTGACCTATTAATTCAAACTTGTTCTCCCCATTATGAAAAACAATGAAGTCACTTAATTGTCCTCCTGATGATGTCCGCGGCCAAGGAGTCCGGCCAAATCCCCGATCAATACGCAGGTCGTCCTCTGTGCGGAAATATTGATTTGTATTTTGGAGAAGCTCAGTTAACAAAAGAGACTAAAAAATGATTCCTTTCTACTTGAAGGGGTGGGGGAGGGGGCCCAATTTATCAACCTGCAATGGTAGAATTGTCTCGGACAGACTGTTGTCCATAGTAACCAATCAGAATTTTCCTTGGCAGTATGGTGTTATGAATATTGGCTGCTATGGGTAGTAT
This sequence comes from Aquarana catesbeiana, assembly GCF_042186555.1. Taxonomy (NCBI): domain Eukaryota; kingdom Metazoa; phylum Chordata; class Amphibia; order Anura; family Ranidae; genus Aquarana; species Aquarana catesbeiana. Next base: position 256,128,009 of record NC_133333.1, read on the forward strand.
AGACCAGGAGACTCCACACTTTTCAATACGAGGGCCACATTCATTTATCAGTCCATCACGGGTCCATAATAAATCCCCATCAGGGTCCTCCTTGCATTTTGGTTCCTATCAGAGTCCTGTCTTAAATCAGAGTGCCCCATACATCAAGGTCCCCGTCAGAGTTCCCCTTAGGAACAGGGTCCCTATCAGAGTCCTGTCTTAAATCAGAGCCCCCCCCCCCCATACACCAGGGCTTCCATCGGAGCCCCCCCCCATACACCAGGGCTTCCATCAGAGCCCCCCCCCCTATACACCAGGGCTTCCATCGGAGCCCCCCCCCCCCCCCCCCCCATACACCAGGGCTTCCATCAGAGCCCCCCCCCCCCTATACACCAGGGCTTCCATCGGAGCCCCCCCCCCCCATACACCAGGGCTTCCATCGGAGCCCCCCATACACCAGGGCTTCCATCGGAGCCCCCCCCCCCCCCCATACACCAGGGCTTCCATCAGAGCCCCCCCCCATACACCAGGGCTTCCATCGGAGCCCCCCCCCCCATACACCAGGGCTTCCATCGGAGCCCCCCCCCCCATACACCAGGGCTTCCATCGGAGCCCTCCCCCCCCATACACCAGGGCTTCCATCGGAGCCTCCTTCCCTTTTTTTTTTTTTTTACTTACCTCTAAATGCCTGTTGCTAGGGGGTCCCTCGTAGTCTGCCTCTTCCTTTGCCTGGGCTGGTGACATCACTTCCCCCTCGGCACAGGAAGGGCTCAGCTCTGCTCCCTCCCCTCCTGTCAATCATCTGGGACCCATTACAGGTCCCAGGTGACTGAGCGGCCAATCGCCACAGCCCGGCGCCCACGGTTGCAATGCCGGCGCCGCCGAACGGAGGGGGAGACGAGCGGGGCTTCGATCCCCCCGCATCGCTGGACCCTGGGACAGGTAAGTGTCCAATTAAAAGTCAGCAGCTGCAGTATTTGTAGCTGCTGACTTTTAATTTTTTTTTTTTTTTTTTTTTTTTGACTGGTCCCCCTCTTTAACTGCAGGTGGTAGCCCCATTAAAAGCAATAGGAGTCCTAACAGCTCCTGAGCGAATCCGCATGAAAGGGGGTTTCAGAGGAAAGCTCACAGGCACTGCAATAATTAGACATAGAACACAGAAAAGAATCGCTTCTACGGAGGCTCTTTACCATGTGATCAGCCGTGTCCAATCACGGTGTAAACAGGAAGAGCCGTTGATCGGCTTTTCCTCACTCGCGTCTGAGAGGCGCGAGTAGATGAGAGCCAATCAGCGGCTCTCCTGGCAGGGGGGGTCTGCGCTGATTGTTTATCAGTGCAGCCCCCGCCCACGGATGCCCACACTGGACCACCAGGGACGCCGCCAGGACAACCAGGGAAGCCCCCAGCATGTGGATGGCCAGGTATGTACCCTATGGCCATCCACATATAAAAAAAATATGTCCAATACATGCCAATCAGAGTCCACTAATGGGCACTGACTGGCAACATTATGGATCAGCACAGACAAGTGATGCTCAGCAATGCCACCTATCAGTGTCCATCAGTGCCCAACTGTGCCACCCATAAGTGTCCATCAGTGCCGCATACCAGTGCCGCCTATCAGTGCCCATCATCAGTGCCACCTCATTGGTGCCACCTCATCAGTGCCCATCGGTGCTGCCTTATCAGTGCCCGTCAGTGCAACCATATCAGTGCCCATCATTGAAGAAGAAAACTTACTTATTTACGAAAAAATTTAACAGAAACAAAGAAACTTTTTTTTTTTGTTTGTTTTTTTTTTTCTAAATTTTCGATCTTTTTTTTTTGTTTATAGCACAAAAAATAAAAATCGCAGAGGTGATCAAATACCACCAAAACAAATCTCTCTATTTGTGGGGACAAAATGATAAAAAATTTGTTTGGGTACAGCGTTACATGACCGCACAATTGTCATTCAAATTGCGACAGCGCTGAAAGCTGAAAATTGGCACCTGGGCAGGAAGGGGGGGTATAAGTGCCCGGTATTGAAGAACTGCGTTCTTTTATTAAGGATCTGGATTGTGCTGTTTTCCATTTTTAAACATTTTTATTATGTTTTCATAAGTTTAAACAACAGATGTACAGTAATATGGAAATACAATATTTTGATGGAATAGAAAATAATAGAAATGAAGTTTCATAAGTAATAAACATTAAAATAAGCTATAAGATAAAAATTAGTAAATGATACAAAGTTACTTGTAACCTATATAACTGAAATTAGGAGACTTCTTATTTCCGGAAGGAGTATGAAGAACGAAAACAGTTTTCTATGCAGACCAGTTTGTACTTTGGGCTCAGTGGGTCCTTTTTTTAAACTTTTACTTTTTTGGCTATATTCATATGTTTGATGTGTTTTATACTTTGCATCCTTTTGTGAGTTAAACAATCGTTTAGCAGTGATGTGTCTATAAATGTGATTATAATTGATGGCTCGGCCCCTTCTGCTATATCATCCGTCTGGTCTATGGATGTGCAATGTTTTCCAGTAAAGGATGCACTGACTGCAATGCAGTATCTCATTTACAATTTTTCCCTTGTGGCAAAACACAACGTTCCCAGTACACAGGACAGAGCGAGCCCTCCTCCACCCCACAGTCATGATGGGAAAACTTTTGTATCAGACGGGGGAAGGGAACATTCATATACATAGACTATGTGCATATGTATACTATATAGTATAAAAAAAAATATATATATATATTTTGTATACAGAGCGTGTGCATATAATATATACACCGATATAGATAGATAGATAGATAGATAGATAGATAGATAGATAGATAGATAGATAGATAGATAGATAGATAGATAGATAGATAGATAGATAGATAGATAGATAGATAGATAGATAGATAGATAGATAGATAGATAGATCTATCTATCTATCTATCGGTGTATATATTATATGCGCACGCTCTGTATACAAAATATATATATATATTTTTTTTTATAATTATATTTTTAAACATGCAGGACTTAAAGGATCTGCTACTGACAGCTTGGTGCCAGATACCCCAGCGTACCTTTTTTAGAGGTCTAGTGGAGTCCATACCTCGATGGGTTAGGAAAGGGGGGCCTACTCAATATTAGTTGGGTGGTCATATTGTTATGTCTGATTGTAGTATATAATAACACACAATGGGTTGGGTTTATTAACCACTTAAGGGAGCGCCCCCCACGTACATATACTGTGGCAGGGCGGCCCTTAAGCTCAAGATCACGTACCTGTACGTGATTTCTCTTGTCGGTTCTTGTGCGTGCTTCTACTGATTGGAGACAGCGGGAGCCAGTCAGCAGGTCCGGTGGGCACGATGGCCACCGGCGATCATTCTCTGGAGAGGCAGAACGGCGGTCTGCCTATGTCACAGAGGAAGAGAGAGACCTTGGGGTCTTGCTAATCAGGAACACTGATCTCTCTCTTCCTCCAGTTAAAAAAGCATTTCCTAGGAGCACACTTGACCCTTTCATCGCCCCTGACGTTAACCCCTTCACTGCCAGTGTCATTTATACAGTGAACGTGCACTTTTTTTTTTTTTTTTTACCACTGATCACTGTACTGGTGTCACTGAGACCCCTTACACACTATACAACTTTTGTCTTCTGATTTCCTTTAGATTTACCAAAACCATGTAGTACACGGGTCTGCCTGATTGCATACAAATTGAAACTCTTAAGGTTTGACCTCCATATTATATGGTTTTGGTCAATCTGAAGGGAAAAAAAATTACAGAAAATTGTATAGTGTGTATCCAGCTTTAGTGTCAGATTTGTCCGCCGCAATGTCGCAGTCCCGCTAAAAATCGCTGATCAGCGCCATTACTAGTAAAAAAAAAATAATAAAGTCCATAAAAAATATATCCCGTAGTTTGTAGAAGCGATAACTATTGCGCAAACCAATCAATATACGCTTTTTGGGATTTTTTTTATTTTTTTTTTTTTACCAAAAATATGTAGCAGAATACATATTGGCCTAAATTGATTTTTTTTTTTAATTGGATGTGTTTTATAGCAGAAAGTAAAAAAAAAAAAAAAAAAAAAATTATATATATATATATATATATATATATAATTTTTTTTTTTTTTTTTGGTGGTATTTGATTACCTCCGGTTTTTATTTTTTGCTATAAACAGAAAAAGAGCGACAATGAGAAAAAAAAAAAAAAAAAAAAAAATTTATAATTTAATTTTTTTTTTTTTCCATTGTCGCTCTTTTTCTCTTTTTAAAAAAAAAAAAATATATATATATATATATATATATATATATATATATATATATATATATATATATATAATTATATATTTTTTTTTTTTTTTTTTTTTTTTTCATTGTCGCTCTTTTTCTGTTTATAGCAAAAAATAAAAACCGGAGGTAATCAAATACCACCAAAAAAAAGCTCTATTTGTGGGAATAAAAGGATATCAATTTTATTTGGGTACATTATCGCACGACCGCACAATTTTCAAAGCGACGCAGTGCCGTATTGCGAAAAATGGCCCGGTCAGGAAGGGTGTTAAAACCTTCCAGAGCTGAAGTGGTTAAAGGCAAACAGACACCGTGCACTTTTTTTTCAAGTGCAGTTGCTCCAGAGCTCCAAGTAAATGAGGGGAAGCGCTGCTGACTTTCATCATCCAATCATGTGTTAAGCAAAAATGTTGCTTTTTAACTCTCCTTGCATGCGATTGGGTGGCTTTTACGCGCCATCAGCTAACTGGTCAGAACCACTCCACGCTCTGGAAGGATCCCGACAATATTGTTGGGATTCATCTGCTTGCTTGAATACCAGCTGGCTTCTCCTCTCAGCACACGCTGGAAGTGCCAGCTGTGCCCGCCCCCCTTTCCAAGGCTGGAGGTTCAGAGCAGAGAGCCGGCGACTGACAGTTCAGGGAAGACTGAGAAGCTCAGCGGTCATGTGATTGCTCAGATCTCAGTCTTAGAGCTGGCCTGGGACTGATGCTGCAGCATAGAGATGAGTATTCAGGTTTTTGTTTCATAAGCTCCTACTTTCTCCTCTAACCACTTGCCGACCACATTACAGTTATACGGCAGGAGAGGAGCTCTCCTACTCCAGATCACATATCAGATCACATAGGGGGCATGTCGCCAGCCAATCAGTGGGTGCCAGCCAATGGATGTCCGCTGGCACCCACTGATCGCTGAGGGGAAAGGCAGAACTCTGTTCTGTTGGTGGGGATGGGATGGATTTTGTTTCCCTGCAAAGCTCTTCCCTTAGTAAAAGCAGCACATACAGTACACAAAAACACTGGCTAGGCACACATTCAACCCTGTGATCTCCCCTGCATAACCCCTTTCCAGCCAGTGTCATTAGTACAGTGACAGTGCATATTTTTAGCACTGATCACTGCATTAGTGTCACTGGTTCCCACAAAGTGTCAAATTTTTCAGCCGCAATATTCTAGTTGCTGATCACCACCATTACTAGTAGATAAAAAAAAAAAAAAAAATGAAAAATTCCAACATATAATCTGTACCATAGTTTGTCGACCGCTATAATATTTGCGCAAACCAATCCATATATGTTTATTGGGATTTTTTTTTTTTATATTTTCAGAATACATGGCCTAAATTGTTGAAGAAATTAGATTTTTTTTTCCCATTGAATGTGTTGTATAGCAGCAAGTGTAAAAATAAATTATATATATATATATATATATATATATATATATATATATATATATATATATATATATGTGTGTATATATATATATATATATATATATATATATGTATATATGTGTATATATATATATATATATATATATATATATATATATATATATATATATATATATATTTTTTTTTTTTTTTATTTGTTTATAGTGCAAAAAAAAAAAAAAAAAAAAGAAGAATACAGTGGGGATCAAATACCCCCAAAAGAAAGTTCTATTTTTGGGGGGAAAAAAAGGAAAGACATTTCATTTATTTATAGCATTGCATGACTGTGCAAATGTCAGTTAAAGTAATGCAGTGCCCTATAGCAAAAAATGGCCTGGTCATGAAGTGGGGGTAAATATTCCGGAGGTTAAATCGGCTACAGTAAATAGATTCCAAGTGCATCAAAACAAATGATGTGCAAAGTTGTACAGTTTATTTTCTTTTTCTAAAGCAGCCACAGCCTGAGTAAAAAAAAAAAAAAAAAAACTGTTCCCTGGCAGCAGCTGTTGAGAAGGACCCTTGTTCTCTGTAGTGAAGCAGTGGTCACTCTGCAGAAATTTGACACGCCCCTTGCTGGGGGAGATCCAGAGCTCTCCAATCGGAAGGAGCTTAGCTGGTTATAGAGCTGTGGATCTGACTCGGTAGAGGGCAAGTTGGACCTCTGAAGAGAGAACATTGCCTCCACACAGAGGGGGAAGGGTTCTTTTCTGCAGCATGCCGGTGGGGTACAGGCTTTTCTACTTGGGCTGTGGCTGCTTTAGAAAACCAATAAAATGTAAGACTTTGCACACTTTTTTTATGTATCTGGAATAAAGTTAGCGGTTTTATCCTGGGAGTTCAGTTCTCTTCAACACTCCAATGTGGACGGGCCCTTGCTGCCCTCCTGTACAGTGCAGGACCACTGGTCTTGCATTGTACGTGATGACGTCAGACAGCTGCACCTGGCTGAGCATCGAAGTGACGCAGCTTCAGGGAACTTTGCTCATGTGAAGAAAAGGAATTCTGTTGGAGCAAAGGAAAATGTAACTATTTTTGTACTTCTTCCTTTCCCGCAGCCAAACAATCAATTAACCTTTTGGATCCCACTAGGTAAGTAATAACCCCTTCCTGCTTGTGCTTTGGCCGAAAGACGGCTACAAGGCGGTTCTCCAGTTCTGGGAGGGTGTCCATTGATGTCCTCTCAGAACCACATCTCCCCCTGGGGCACGCTCTGTGACTGCTGTTTTCTTTAAGACACAGCTGATCGCTGTAAAGGGCCAATCACAGCAGCCTTTTACCATGTGATCAGCTATGTCCAATCACAGTTGGTCGCATGTAAACAGACTTGCCAGTTATCGGCATTCCTTTCCTTACTGCCTCTGTGTGAGGAAAAAGAGCCGAAAACCAGCAAGGCTGACAGTATGTTGTTTATACTGAATATCAGTGCAGCCTCATCAGTGCCCATTAGTGCAGCCCCATTAGTGCGTGCCCATCAGCGCAGCCTCGTCAGTGTGTGCCCATCAGTGCAGCCTCGTCAGTGCAGCCTCGTCAGTGCAGCCTCGTCAGTGCAGCCTCGTCAGTGCAGCCTCGTCAGTGCAGCCTCGTCAGTGCGTGCCCATCAGTGCAGCCTCGTCAGTGCAGCCTCGTCAGTGCGTGCCCATCAGTGCAGCCTTGTCAGTGCGTGCCCATCAGTGCAGCCTCGTCAGTGCGTGCCCATCAGTGCAGCCTCGTCAGTGCGTGCCCATCAGTGCAGCCTCGTCAGTGCGTGCCCATCAGTGCAGCCTCGTCAGTGCGTGCCCATCAGTGCAGCCTCGTCAGTGTGTGCCCATCAGTGCAGCCCCATCAGTATGTGCCCATCAGTATGTGCCCATCAGTGCAGCCTCGTCAGTGTGTGCCCATCAGTGCAGCCTCGTCAGTGTGTGCCCATCAGTGCAGCCTCGTCAGTGTGTGCCCATCAGTGCAGCCTCGTCAGTGCGTGCCCATCAGTGCAGCCTCGTCAGTGCGTGCCCATCAGTGCAGCCCCGTCAGTGCGTGCCCATCAGTGCAGCCCCATCAGTATGTGCCCATCAGTATGTGCCCATCAGTGCAGCCTCGTCAGTGTGTGCCCATCAGTGCAGCCCCATCAGTATGTGCCCATCAGTATGTGCCCATCAGTGCAGCCTCGTCAGTGTGTGCCCATCAGTGCAGCCTCGTCAGTGTGTGCCCATCAGTGCAGCCTCGTCAGTGCGTGCCCATCAGTGCAGCCTCGTCAGTGCGTGCCCATCAGTGCAGCCTCGTCAGTGCGTGCCCATCAGTGCAGCCTCGTCAGTGCGTGCCCATCAGTGCAGCCTCGTCAGTGCGTGCCCATCAGTGCAGCCTCGTCAGTGTGTGCCCATCAGTGCAGCCTCGTCAGTGCGTGCCCATCAGTGCAGCCTCGTCAGTGTGTGCCCATCAGTGCAGCCCCATCAGTATGTGCCCATCAGTATGTGCCCATCAGTGCAGCCTCGTCAGTGTGTGCCCATCAGTGCAGCCTCGTCAGTGCGTGCCCATCAGTGCAGCCTCGTCAGTGCGTGCCCATCAGTGCAGCCCCATCAGTATGTGCCCATCAGTATGTGCCCATCAGTGCAGCCTCGTCAGTGTGTGCCCATCAGTGCAGCCCCATCAGTGTGTGCCCATCAGTGCAGCCTCGTCAGTGTGTGCCCATCAGTGCAGCCTCGTCAGTGTGTGCCCATCAGTGCAGCCTCGTCAGTGCGTGCCCATCAGTGCAGCCCCATCAGTATGTGCCCATCAGTATGTGCCCATCAGTGCAGCCTCGTCAGTGTGTGCCCATCAGTGCAGCCCCATCAGTATATGCCCATCAGTGCAGCCTCGTCAGTGTGTGCCCATCAGTGCAGCCTCGTCAGTGTGTGCCCATCAGTGCAGCCTCGTCAGTGTGTGCCCATCAGTGCAGCCTCGTCAGTGTGTGCCCATCAGTGCAGCCTCGTCAGTGTGTGCCCATCAGTGCAGCCTTGTCAGTGTGTGCCCATCAGTGCAGCCTCATCAGTGAAGAAGAAAAATTACTTATTTGCAGAAAAAATTAACAGAAACTAAGAGAAACTTAATTTTTTTTCAATCTGTCTTTTTTCGTTTATTTGCAATAAAAACCCCAGTGGTGACCAAATACCACCAAAAGAATTCTCTATCTGTCTCAAAAATGTAATTTGGGTACAGTGTTGCATGACCGCGCAATTGTCATTGAAAGTGTGGCGCAGGCCGGTAATTATTTAGTGAGTCGGCCTTTTTGGTATATTTTTAGCCGGTTCCTCTGCCGGCCCCGCAGACAATGGGAGTTTGTGAAAGTGGAATGTGGAGATCCAAGGGGGGGGGGCACTGTGACCTGAGCCCATGTCTGGCCGGGGAGAAGCAAGACTGCTGCCAAGTCAATGAGAGGGCCTTATGTAACCTAATAGCAGAGCGATGTGTGTGTATACATATATGCAGTATCTCACAAAAGTAAGTACACCCCTCACATTTGTGTAAATCTTTTCTTCTATCTTTTCATGTGACAACACTGAAGAAATGACACTTGTCTACAATGTAAAGTAGTGAGTGTACAGCTTGTAGAAACAACCTACTATTTCCTAAATTTTCAGATCACTGCTTAGTCCTATTTGCAATGATCTAAACAGGAGTAAAGGAGCAGTTTTGTGAAGCACATTTCATGAGTTACATATAATATGCTGAAGCACCGAATGAAAAAACTTCAATGAGATTTGAAAAAGAACATTGATGAAAATGGGAGAACACTTTAAGATCCCTCCCAGTTATTGGTGGTGATCCGGCACCTTGTGCTAATTTCTTTCACTTTCTGACAAATCCTAATTATCTGGCAGCCTAATGGTGGCCATACACTAGATTAGTGGTCTCCGAACTGTGGCCCGGGGGCCGGATGCGGCCCTTTGCTCCCCTTTTATTTGCCCCTAACTAAAATTTAGTTAAACCAATTACCTTCAGAATTCACCTAATTAGTAGTGTCCACCTGGATGTAATTGAATCTCAGTATAAATACGGCTGTTCTGTGAAGCCCTCAGAGGTTTGTTAGAGAACCTTATTGAACAAACAGCATCATGAAGGCCAAGGAACACACCAGACAGGTCAGGGATAAAGTTGTGGAGAAGTATAAAGCAGGGTTAGGTTATAAAAAAAAATATCCCAAGCTTTGAACATCTCACGGAGCTCTGTTCAATCCATCATCGGAAATGGAAAGAGTATGGCACAACTGCAAACCTACCAAGGCATGGCCGTCCACCTAAACTGACCAGCCGGGCAAGGAGAGCATTCATCAGAGAAGAGCCAAGAGGTCCATGGTAACTCTGGAGGAGCTGCAGAGATCCACAGCTCAGGTGGGAGAATCTGTCCACAGGACAACTATTAGTCGTGTTCTCCACAAATCTGCCCTTTATGGAAGAGTGACAAGAAGAAAGACATTGGTGAAAGAAAGTCATAAAAAGTCCTGTTTGCAGTTTGTGAGAAGACATGTGGAGGACACAGCAAACATGTGGAAGAAGGTGATCTGGTCACATGAGACCAAAATTCAAATTTTTGGCATAAAAGCAAAACGCTATGTGTGGGGGAAACTAACACTGCACATCACCCTGAACACACCATCCCCAACAGGGGAAAGCTGAACTATGAAAATAGTAATCGATTAGTTGTTGATTAATTAATTAGTTGTTTCAGCCCTAATATATATATATATAAAACATTTTTTTGTTTGTTGAGTTCAGCTTTAACAAAAAAATAAAAATGTATATATATACAAAAAAATGTTTTATATATATATATATATATATATTAGGGCTGAAACAACTAATCAAAAAAAAAAAAAGTCCCAAGCCCTTTCCAAATACAAAAAACTAAAATGAGCATTTATAGTACAAAAAAGAGCAATAAATGGCTACTGTAAATATTACTTTCACAGTTCTACAGTAAAAAAAATTAACCCCTTACAGTAGCGTTTTGCTTTTTTTTGTACTATAAAGGTCTAATTTTATTTTTTTTAACCCCATTATGTTACTAAACGTCTTAGACCTGGTTCACGTCTATGTGTTTTTTGCAGAAACGCACTACAATTCATTTACATGGTTTCCATGGTTTCACGTTCACATCCATGCTTTTTTCAGCCGCTGTGTATTTGGAAAGGGCTTGGGACTTTTTTTTTTTTTAAACACAAAACGGTGCTTTTTTTGGTTCAATATACTTCAATGGAGAAGCTGCAGAAAAGCATGTCATGTGTTTTTGCAGCAATTTGTGTTTTTAAATCTGCCCAACAACAAATTGGCCCAAAAAAATGCAAAAAAAGCAAATAGCAGCAAAATCACGAGTGCAAAAAGCACAGCAGAAACAGATCAAAAGCAAACTGCATTAGGTGTGTACCGAGCCTTATGCTGACCACATGCATAAAATTTCAGACGAGAATATTCAGAAGAAAAATCTTTGTACATTCGCTGAATGAAAGAATGTTGTTTGAAATTTTCACTTGTTTTTAACATTCCGTTTTTAAAATGAATGTAATTTCTGAACGAAAAACACATCCACTGTCTGAAAATTCCTTTGACCAAGAAGTTTTCTATTTCCAAATTTTCCCGTCACTGTGGTTGAAAATGAACATCAATTTGACCCCACTAATGATTAGAAAATCGAACGAACGTTCTTAAAATGCCTTTATGTTTGAAGGAAGATATTGTTTGTTTTTTTAATAAAAAAAAAAAAAATTGATTTCCGAGTCTGATATTTACCAGATTCACTATTTAATAGTATATACAGTATATATCTCCTCTAATAGTATATACAGTATATCTCTCCTCTAATAGTATATACAGTATATATCTCCTCTAATAGTATATACAGTATATCTCTCCTCTAATAGTATATACAGTATATATCTCCTCTAATAGTATATACAGTGTATCTCTCCTCTAATAGTATATACAGTATATCTCTCCTCTAATAGTATATACAGTGTATATCTCCTCTAATAGTATATACAGTATATATCTCCTCTAAGAGCCCTTGCACACTGGGGCGGTTTGCAGGCGCTATTGCGCTAATAATAGCGCCTGCAAACCGCCCCGAAAGTGCCGCTGCTGTGTATCCAGTGTGCAAGCCCCAAGGGCTTGCACACTGGAGCGGTGCGCTGGCAGGACGGTAAAAAAAGTCCTGCCAGCAGCATCTTCGGAGCGGTGAAGGAGCGGTGTGTATACCGCTCCCTTACCGCTCCTGCCCATTGAAATCAGTGGGACGGCGCGGCTATACCGCCGGCAAAGCGCCTCTGCAGAGGTGCTTTGCGGTGGTATTTAACCCTTTCTCGGCCGCTAGCGGGGGGTAAAACCGCCCCGCTAGCGGCCGCATACCGACGGTAAAACGCCGCTAATAATAGCGGCGTTTTACCGCCGACGCCGCCCCAGTGTGCAAGGGCTCTAATAGTATATACAGTGTATATCTCCTCTAATAGTATATACAGTATATCTCTCCTCTAATAGTGTATACAGTATATATCTCCTCTAATAGTATATGCAGTATATCTCTCCTCTAATAGTATATACAGTATATCTCTCCTCTAATAGTATATACAGTATATATCTCCTCTAATAGTATATACAGTGTATATCTCCTCTAATAGTATATACAGTGTATATCTCCTCTAATAGTATATACAGTATATCTCTCCTCTAATAGTATATACAGTGTATATCTCCTCTAATAGTATATACAGTATATCTCTCCTCTAATAGTATATACAGTGTATATCTCCTCTAATAGTATATACAGTGTATATCTCCTCTAATAGTATATACAGTGTATATCTCCTCTAATAGTATATACAGTATATCTCTCCTCTAATAGTGTATACAGTATATATCTCCTCTAATAGTATATGCAGTATATCTCTCCTCTAATAGTATATGCAGTATATCTCTTCTGTCTGTTATTCTCAGAGATTAGATATTTTGCTCCCTAACCATATAGTTGGTTATTTATATTTACCACTGCATAGAGATATTTAAGAATAAATTGCCTTTTTTTTAAACTTTACATATTTAAATTATACACCACACTTTTTTTTTTTTTAAGGTTATTAACCGATTAATCGAAACAATAATCGGGCAACTAATCGATTATGAAAAGAATTGTTAGTTGCAGCCCTAATATATATATATATATATATATATATATGTGTGTGTGTGTATATATATATATATATATATATATATATATATAATTTTTTTTTTTTTTTTTTTTTTTATGCTGAACTCTGGGCAAAAAATTTAAAAAAAAAGGTATATGTAAACCTCAACAGCCACCCAGAACAAAAAAAATTTAACATTTTATATATATATATATATATACACACACACACATCTATATATATATATATATATATATATATATACATACACATATATATATATAATTTTTTTTTATTTTAATCTCCCCTCCCCTCCTGTGTTATCTGCATTGCAGACTCTGGGACGCTCTGTTGATTTATGGATTGGCCCGGCGTGTCTGTCTGTGTGTGTGTGTGTCAGAACTCACCTTGCACTTCATTGTATAATTATTTCTGATGGCTCTCCTCGTCTGGCTCCGGCTTGTATGGAATACATTAAATGAAAAGATTAGAATGAATCTCATTATTCGGGAACACAGAGAAGCTTCATGTAAATTCTCTGTTGGAATGGATTTCATATCCATATATTACACGGCTTTTATTTACATTTTTTATGTAAATTCTTCAGCGATCTCTCACCCCGTGTGATTTCCACTTTTATTTAAAAGAGGACCTGTTGGCTGCACTCTGTGCTCAGAACCGGCGGGGCTGACGCAAAAAAAATTCAAAGGTTGTAGCTGATCAATTAACATTATGATGTCACTAATTAACCCTTCCAATACCACCCCCCTTCCTGCCCCAGGCCGATTTTAATCTTTCAGCGCTGTCACACTTTGAATGACAATTGCGCGGTCCTGTGACACTGTACACATAGGACATTTGTATCATTTTCTTCACACAAATAGAGCTTTCTTTTGGTGGTATTTAACCGCTTGCGGACCAGCCGCCGCAGTTTCACTGCGGCAGGTTGGCTCTGCTGCGCAAAATCACGTTATTGTATGTGATCTTGCGAGGTCTGTATAGCAGGCGCGCGCGCGCCCGCCCGCTGCGAGCTCCGTGAGTCCGACTGCGGGTCCCGCGGACTCTACGCCCGCGGGGATACCCGCGATCTTCTCACGGAGAGGAAGAATGGGGGAAATGCAAATGTAAACAAGCATCTCCCCATTCTTCCTAGTGACAGGACACAGCGGTGATCAGTGTCGTGTCACACATAGCCCCTCCCCCCCACAGTTAGAATCACTCCCTAGGACACACTTAACCCCTTTACTGCCCCTAGTGGTTTTCCCCTTCACTGCCAGTAATATTTACACAGTAATCAGTGCATTTTTAATTGCACTGATCGCTGTATAAATGTGAATGGTCCCAAAATAGCGCCAGATGTGTCCGCCATAATGTCAAAAAAATGTAAAAATCGCTGATCGCCGCCATTACTAGTAAAAAAAAAAATTATTAATGCAAATGCCATAAAACTATCCCCTATTTTGTAGACGCTATAACTTTTGCGCAAACCAATCAATAAACGCTTATTGCGATTTTTTTTTTTTTTTTTTTTTTTTTTTAGCAAAAATATGTAGATGTATACGTATTGGCCTAAACTGAGGGGGAAAAAAAATGTTTATATATTTTTTGGGGCTATTTATTATAGTAAAAAATAATGCGTTTTTTTTTTTCAAAATTGTCACACTTTTTTTGTTTATAGCGCAAAAAATAAAAACCGCAGAGGCGATCAAATACCACCAAAAGTAAGCTCTATTTGTGGGGAAAAAAATAACATCAATTTTGTTTGGGAGCCACGTCGCACGGCCGCGCAATTGTCAGTTAAAGCGACGCAGTGCCGAAATCGCAAAAAGTGCTCTGGTCTTTGGCCAGCCAAATGGTCCGGGGTGAAGTGGTTAAAGTGATTGTAAAGTCTTCTTTACATTCATTGCTATAAGCGATCATTTTGCTGAATGAAATCAATTCATTCAGTGTGTTTTGTTGTGATTGGCCAGAGCTAACCACATGGTCTAGCTGGGCTTTGATTTGGCCCTGTCTGTACCACGTGATCGCGGTGACCAATCACAGCTAGCAACACAATTGTACACAATGGATGGCTTGAAATTAGGCCAACCATTGTGTACAACTGTCATGTGATCTGCTGTGATTGGTCACGGTAATCACATGGTACCGACAGCGAGCCGGTGCACCGATCAGTCATTGACACAGCCGGTGACAGATTGCCCCGGTCTCATCCGGGAGGACGTCATTTGACATCCCGGATCAACGAAAGTCCTGCCCGGCCGCCCTTTAGCTTTCGGCCAGCCAGGAACTGGTTAAAGCGGACTTTCACCCTCTTCCAGTACTTCCCTCCACTCCACCCCTCCTTCCAGCCTCTATACGTATTGCACTGTTATTTTTATTTTATTCATTTTTTTTTCTTTTTTTTTTTTTGGGTCAAAAATGTCTGGGCCCCGCCTCCCTGTGCACATCAGTCGCCTTAGGCGAATGACGTGCACACTGCCCGCTGTGCCTCCCCGGGATATGCATGTCACCTATCCCAGGAGGCATAGCCTTCCATTCAGGAAAAGAGGAGGGTGCCGGCCTATCGGTGTGTCATCAGGAGGCCGTCGCGATGAACCAGGAAGAGCCGGCGGGTCTCTCGATGACGTCGGGAAGAACATGGGGGTGCAGAACTGAGCTCTGGCCGGGCATGGGCGGATCTCAGAGGGACAACACTGGATGGGTGAGTATCTAAAATGTGCAGATACCACCTTAAAAGCAGAGGTGAGCAAAAATTAAACGGGGCGGGGGGGGGGCAGGTGCAGATCCGCTTTATAGCCAACATCCGGGTATGGTATATTTGTACAGATCCATCCTGGAACAATGTAACTATGAATATGACATACCTGTCCCAAGGCCGGGAAAGCTGGAAAACCCTGGATTAGACACCACTACTACACCACTACTACAGTGATCTCCACCAGCTTCCGGGTCCTGTGCTGAGCGACCAGCCTGATGCTTTTTGAACACTGGAGGTCGGCTGCTTGGAACGGGTGCCATTCAGAGAATGCTTTGCATTTTCTGAATGACTACAGAGCATTTTACAGAAGAATGAGGTGGAGAGCATAACGGTTCACTTCCAGCTTACCTGGGGAAGAGATGGCACCAGGATGCAGTATGGGAAGAAGACAAGCCGGCGAGGCAGTGTGGTTTTTTGGGCGATGTTCTGCTAGGGAAACCTTGGCTCCTCCCATTCATGTGGATGCAACGCGGACCACCTACCTTGAACATTGTTGTGACCCCTTTCGTGGAAACGGTATTCCCCCGATGGCAGTGGCCTCTATAAGCGGGATAATGTGCCCTGCCACACATGCAAAAATGGTTCAAGAATGGTTTGAGGTTTTGACTTGGCCTCCAAATTCTCCAGATCTCCAGCCAATCGAGCATCAGTGGGATGTGCTGGAAAAACAAGTCTGATCCATTAAGCCTCGCCCCCCCCCCCCCCACAACTTACGGGACTTAAAGAATCTGCTTGGTGCCAGATACCTTCAGAGGTTTAGTGGAGTCCCTGCCTGGCGGCAGGGGCGTCGATAGGGGGTGGCTTTTGGGGCTATAGCCCCGAATCTGTGGCCAATAGCCCCGAGTCTCTGCAGGGGTCCCCAAAGGGGAGGGGAGGCTCTCTGGGGACCCTTATGTAAGTGGGGGGCTCTCTGGGGACCCTGATGCAAGGGAGAGGCTCTCTGGGGCCCTGATTTTAAGGCAGAGGCTCTCTAAGGACCCAGATTTAAGGGGGAGGCTCTCTGGGGACCCTAATGTAAGGGGGGCTCTCTGGGAACCCTGATGTAAATGGGGGGCCTTCTGGGTACCCTGATGAAAGGGGGAGGCTCTCTGGGGACCCTGATGTAAGGGGGGGGCTCTCTGCGGACCCTGATGTAAGGGGGGGGGCTCTCTGGGGACCCTGATGTAAGGAGGAGGCTCTCTGGGGACCCTGATGTAAGGGGGGCTCTCTGGGAACCCTGATGTAAATGGGGGGCCCTCTGGGTACCCTGATGAAAGGGGAGGCTCTCTGGGGACCCTGATGTAAGGGGGGGGCTCTCTGCGGACCCTGATGTAAGGGGGGGCTCTCTGGGGACCCTGATGTAAGTGAGGGGCTCTCTGGGGATATATATACACACACACGTATATTACGGTATATACATGTGTATGCCCGCCCAAGCGTATGACTTTCTTTACTTCGCTGCTACGGGCTCTAGCCCCAGATCTTTTGTAGGCCTAGCAAGGCCCCTGCCTGGCGGGTCAGGAAGGGGGACCTTCTGGATATTAGGCGGGTTGATCCTGGCTGATTGGTTTATGTATAAAATGAAAACTGAGTTCTTGTTAGCAGGACGTGTTTGGACTGTAATCGCCCCGGACGGGTCACATTGCTATATCTCAGCCACTACAAATGAGTTTGCAGAAAACCATCTGTTGGTGTAATTGATGAGGAGGAAAGCGATACTTTACCGGCCAACGTCTTCCCTCCTCCATCCCCCGGCCACCATTTGTTTGTCTCTGCGGTCCCCGGTGTCTGCCAGAATAATTAGTGTGATTGGTTCTCTTTTCCTTTTTCACTTGAAGGTTAAAGTCCTGTAAAATATAAAACCTGCTATAATGCTGGGAAATAAAAGTCTGTATTTAACGGACGCCCTCCTTCGTGTGATCGGCGGCGTCCAGACTGCAATCTGCCATAATTACATTAGTAAATGGTCATTTCTGATTGGCTGAAGTTACTGCACTCCTCTGCTGGACTTCTTTTATTCAGTAGGTCTGAATGTGCGGGACGTCAACCTGAAGAAAATCCTGGAATTTTAATCCAAGCATGTGCCGAATAAATGCATACGCAGCAGAGGTGCGCCGAATGGGAAATTTTGGTGCCGAAACCGAAAATTCAGGATGCACCTCGCCAAAACCGAAACCGAAAAGGACAGTTTTAAAAAATATATATATATATTTTTATATATAATTGTATTGTATTCAAATTTTTTAATTCATATCCTGAATGTGAATTTGATGTCGGCCATTATCAGCACCTTTTAGCGCAAGTAAAGCTCAAAAAATGTATCCCTTTTAAATTCTATGTTTGTCTTCAGACTGGTCTGTTGGGCTTCCATTTGTGGTGTTTAAAAATCTTGCTTGCTGCATTTTTGGTCAGTTAAAAAAAAAAAAAAAAACACACGCACCTCCCCGTTGAAATGCATTGAAAACGTAGCAAGAACTCATCGATAGTTTTTGAGTCACATGGCCTATAAGGCTCCTTTCACAAGGAGCGGATTCGCTCAGCGGAGTCAGTGGGGGGGGGGGGGGTCACTCCACTGAGGGGGCGGATGACAGGTCGGTCTCTGCTCACTCTGCGGGGGAGGGGCCTGTCAGAGCCCCGCTGATCTCTTTGGGGAGAACAGACAGCGTGTCCATTTTTCATCAGATCTCATCCGATCCGCCAAGGCGGATGGCTGAACCTATCGCCATATGTTTTGAGCGGATCGGATGGCAGGCGGGTGTCAGCGGGACACGTCTCCACTGACATCCGCCTGCCCAAAGGTGCCAATGGGTGGCCCGCTCAGATCTGCCGGAAAAAATAGACAGGCGGATCCGAGCGGGCTTATCGTGTGAAAGGGGTCCTAAAAACACCATAAACACAGTAAAACCGTGGTAAAATCTCAGCTAATTTGCGAGCGTTTTTGTAGCTTTTTCTCTATCGGCAAAATACTGAAGACACCATTTTCG